>NW_027557301.1:0-126323 GCF_052425735.1 Oculina patagonica
CCAAAATTACTTTGTTTCTTGAAAGAAACAATAACATTGTTCTCATCATGTACTTTCTTGATGAGCTTTTGGAGAAATTCACGCGAATTTTCAAAATGTGCGCTAATTTATGTTGCGTTTATTTTAATGCTTTTTAAATAGTGGCGCCTTAATTTCCTTAACACTAATTTACACTTTTTTTGGACCAAAATTCGAACTTCTGCCCTAACGTAGAAGAAATCGAAAAACTTATCAACAGTTTTCTATATTTTGATCGTTTGAAATCGATGTTTCACAAGATTTCAAGTTCCTCTCTGAAGTAACTTTAATAATCTATATCATGTTTTGTTTGCTTTACTCCAAAGTCTGTTTCTTTTGTCATTACCAGAAGTGTTTTCTTTGTGCCACTCGCCTAAATTTCCGTCAGCCGGAAATATTACATCTTGATTCGCGTGAATTTTCTTTTGTTTAATGATGAACTGTTTTGTTTATTATATTCCAGGTATACACGTAACAGAGGAGATAGCAGATAATGAACTGAAAATGTCAGAACTGGGCAACTTCGTTGTCTGTATGTAAAGAAAAAACTTTCCTAGATTAAGTCAGTAAGATTGAAAAATACTTGTAGTCTTCGAAATCTTTAGGAAAAGAAGGGATGATTCCAATAGAAAAATTGTTTCCCATATCCACGACCAAATGTATAATTTTTTTTTGCCTCTCGTGAGGAAACAATCTTGTTGATTTAAATTGGAACCTGATGTAGTACATTTACCTTATTCTTACTAATTTTCGCGCGAACTCAATTTCGCGAAAATTCGGGAGCCAAATTTCGCGAGTATTTATTTTCGCGATTGCAAGAAAAATTAGAGCAAAAGTGTATTAAATTTCGCTATTTTGTCAGTGTTTTTTAGATCAGTCGTCAAAGACTAAGGAACTACTGGAAATATACAAAGGTCTGGTTCAATGTAACTACAAGGAGCCTGCAAACGGAAACTTTGGTGACTGTATACTAAAAAGGCTTTGGCCGATTTACAAGCTGAAGAAAGCGGAAATCAGAGGAAGGGGATATTTTAAAACAAGTCAAAGGGATAGTTGCCGTTTCAAACATTTACTAAAATTTGTTTTGTTTTGATACAAAATATGGTATTATTTTTCGCGTGTTTAAATTTCGCGTTTTTTTTTGCGCGTATTAATGTTCGCGATTATTTTGAAATCGCGAAAAAAGTACTCGCGAAAATTAGTAAGAATAAGGTAGATGTATAAGATCTTGCAAAACGAGGAAACGTGTTTCCGGAAACACTCGTAGCGCACATGTTTAATTTCCCCAATGTTTTGGGAAGCAATGTTTCCAGCGACAATTTTTGTCTCCAAGAAGCAAAATCTGCTTCTGCTACACCGCAGAAACATTCCCTGCTTCGGCGCGACATGGAACCATGGAAAAACGAGGAAACAATTTAATATGGAAACATGTCTACTCGTTTAGCGGGCCTGTAGTAGATTTAAATGTTACCGTATATCTATTTACGTTTTGTAGTTTTAGCGTATACTTCTTAACTTTCAAAAAACTAATCAACAGAAAAATAAACTAGGGAAGATAATTGTTCTTTACGATGAGGACGAGAGACTAGCGCCAGCCGCAGCAACAACATTTGTGCAGAGAGAAGTCGATAATGTGTTCATGTTATCGGGAGGTAAGATGAGTATTTTGTACTCCGTCAAAGGGTCTATCTATTTTACGAGGTTCTTGTTGGAAATTGTGAGTTTGAGTTAAAAATCGAGTTGGAGTTAAAACGTCAAGGTACTATTTCTAGCCTGAAAAACACTACAGTTAACGTCAAAAGCTTTCAGGTTAGCCTAATTTTTTTTTTTTAAAATATAACACTTTGGTCAACTCATTAGCAGTCCGTTAGCCTCTTTAGGGTTAGGGTTGTTAAGTTAGAGATAACTTTCGTATGTAGGTAAGAGTAACACTATTTAAGATTTATCGTCATTGAACTTAAAACAGAACTTTTTTAAAAAAAATAAAAACGTTTTGACTCTTACTCTTTATTTATTCTCTAACTCGAATGCGAAATTCCAGCTCAACTATGCTCAAACTCAAACTCGAACTCATAAACTTAATACACTATCCGTCAAGATATATACGATATATACGAAAACGTTTCTCGTGCGAAAGCGCGCAAGTCCTAAGAAGACCTCTTTTTAAGCCTGTCTGTTTGCCTAGTTTTCTGAGAAACAACTTTTTTGCAGGTCTCAAAGTGCTGTGCAAGAAGTTCCCTGAAGGTCTACTTACAGGCCAAGTGCCACAATCTTGCTGGCCCACCCCTCCCCCCTCACGAAAGTCATCCGGGAAAGCAGACAGTGCAAATCGACCCAGGCCTCCACCTGCCGGTGCCGCTGATCAGAAATGGTTCTATCCAGAGGGTATCCTTTGCCAAGAACTGTTTGTAAATAGGCAAATTATTGACCGTTGAATATCGATAAACAGAATGTCAAGGCTATTTACATAAACGTTTGAGTGACTTTATTACTGTACTGTAAGATATAAAATTAAATCTAGTGAATTTCAGTGGAAAGCCTGCGAAAAATAGGTCAAGAATATTTGAATCAAAAACTTGCAACTGATGCCATTAGCGGCCGAGAGAAGTCAGTATTATATCATATATATATTTTTTATAATCAATAATTTTAGTTAAGGACAACAGGGAATGAGGTATTTGAATGAGGTATCTAAAGACGCTTGCATGCGCGCCCAAAGTCCTTATGTCAGTGGGGTTTTGTATTGCTTAGCAACGCTATAACGCTTTTGCTGTAAATCGTGGGCTCACTCAATTCAGCTGACTGTAGTGACGTTCAGTTTGCTTATTCTAGTTGATAACAGATGTTTGTGTTACGTTCTCTCTTTGACATGGATTCAGATCTGATGAAACTTGAAGGAAAACTCGACGATGAACTTCTGAGTCAGGACAGTAAGTTTTGGCACAACGCAACAAAAATATTTTAAAAAAATGTATTACATTAGTACAGAATTTAATCAAATGTTTTGTGGGCGGCGCAGTGACCTATTGGCCTTTTTGTGCCTCGGACGGTTAACCGTGGAAGGCTACTGCGCATTTCCACCTCCTCGAAGGAGTTTAAAGCCCCCTTTTTAGCATTTAAAACGAAGTCACGGAAAAAAAGTTAAAAAAAAAAAAAAAAGAAAAGGAAACTTAGTAAAAGTCCAGTGGCTCTTAAAACGTCTGTGCTTGAGCTTGTCGGGAAGCCTCCAATTTCCGCAACAAAATTGAATAAATGACGTTTAAGGATTTTAATCTCTCACATTTTGAATTCCATCACGGCTCTCATTCGAGAAAACAAAACACCACTAAGCGCAAATTACATGGCATAGGCTTCTTCGATATATTAAAATTTGGCTTGGTAGCGAGCCGGAACGTTGTCCGGTGGAGACGCGACGGAAATGCGTCTGGGGAGGAGGGGAGGACACACAAAGAAATTTTACGCATGTTTATTCATTTCTGTGTCCAGGCCCGCTACAGTGATTTTAATATATCAAAAGAAGCCGATTGAACATTACTAGTCTCATTACATATCAAACTGTCAATCAAAACAACTCAGGCCCAGTCTCCGACTTAAGCTCTCTATTAATAATGTTGTTATTTTGCAGGTCGTCAAAGTTCCCGTATGTCCAGTCGGTCAGGAGTGTCATCGGCGAGCCGAGCATCAACTGCCGCCAGCACAGCCACAAGCCGCAGCAACAAACCTGTGTGGAAATAGTTAATTAATAAATTAACAATGTACACACATTTTCTCCAGCACCACTCGTGTGATATAGCACGCGAAGTCCTGGGCCCCAGGGAACCTCCTTTGAACGTGACACTGCCCTAATATGGAGTCCAATTACATTAGTATTGGGCCAACATTTGGACGCATAGAGCAAAAGCCATGACTGATTTTTATTTTTAATTTCGAGTACCGGTACTGAACAGTTTCTAAACTTGACTGCTTGCTGGTTGCGTACATGAAGTCAAAATTTTCTGAGCCCATGGTTGTCGCTGACCTGTCAGCTGAACTACAACGAGGGATGACGTCACAGTGGAGAGAAATGTTCTCTTTTTTTCAGTCATCAAGTTCCCGAGAAAGACTAAGCTCGCAGTTTTCGTCGGAGTGGTTGACGTAGCAACGTTAGGATTGCACGTGAATGTTAGCAACATATTTGATTGGATAGCAAGACTTTGAAACTCTTCAAGTGCCACTAGTGTGGACTTAAACTGAGGGACCTGAGAACAAGGAAGGAGGAGCGAGAGACCACTTCCCCCTTACATTTAAATGAGATGTATTAATTCCTAGTTTAGTAACAAAATGATATCCAGTCTCGCGCATGTCTGCATTTATGCCCGCAACAGATACGCGAACCTTGAAAAATATGTAATATATTTGTATTTTTTTCATGCACTAAACTGTTTTATATTAGATACGCTCTTGGAAGCATCATATTCAACGCATTTTCTTTTACATGTAAATGCGTTTAAGGGTTCTTGACTTGGCACGGAGTGTAAGTTAAAAATGTGAGCGTGACGGTCTCTTCATCTGTCTTGTAAATAAATGAGACTCGCTTGTGTAAAAAAATATATACCGTCTCATTTATTTGTTTGCAAATGTAAACAATTTTATAAACAATTGTTCCGTGAGGGTGCGTTGATATGAGGTTACAATTAATTAACGAGGCGCCGAGTTGGTGATAGTCATCTCATATCCAACAGACGCTAATGGAATCATTGATTCATTAAAGGGGCGAGGTCACGGTATTTTAATTAATTCCATTTATTTTCGTTAATTAAGAGCTGTAAACTTCAAATTGTAGAGCAGAATCTTTAATTGGCAAAATCACGGCCACATAACAAACAAGGATGATTTTCGAGCATTGTAAACGACATTTTCATACAACTTGAGATAAACTTGAAAAAAGGCAGGCCGACGTTTTTCAAGTTTACCCGAACGCAATCCGTTTTAATCTTCTCGAATTTTGCACATCCATGTCCCTTTTTGGCCTTTCAGTGTTTCTTTTGCGTTATTCTACAGTTTTAAGCCGTTATTGTGATATTTCAGTTAATTCTATGACCAGGGGCCATTGTTCATAACACTATCCACCGGATAACTCGCTATCCACTGGATAAATGCTAACAAAACATACTTCGCTATCCATCGGATAGTGTTATCCACCCTTTGAGCAACAGGGGCCTGATGGTCAGTACTGAAATTGCCTAAAATTGCGTGACGTAGCCCTTTTAAATTGACGTACTGTCGTATTGCATTCTTCGCCGAAATCTCTTCCGACCTTGGCTCTGTTAAAACTGAAAATAGCATTTGGTTTTACACCGAACTGAGACTTACCTGTACTGGACTAGGTGTATAAAGAAGTGATGAGCAAAACAAGTGGAGCAGATATTCTATTGGGCGGGTTATTTCGCCGTCTCGTTTCTTCGTTGAGGTTTATGACCAATAACAGTAAATATGATTATATTCCAACTCTGCTTCGCAGAGTACAAGTAACGCGCGAAACTAGAACAAATCGGGCCGTAACCAGACCTTTTGCATAGACGTGTCAAGATCTTGCTTGGAGGTTCTGAGGGCATGCCCCCCCCCCCCCCCAGAAATTTGGTTTCCTAGAAGCTCTGAAACTCTTTCTTGAACATTTTTCGTGAGGCGTTTCTTGAAATGAAATAATCCTGTTCAACTGGGGATTATTTTCCCAATGAAACATATTTTGTTTTTAATTTTTTTTAAAATCAAGACGAGGCAAGTGTCGTACTTCTTGCCCTTGCCCTTACGGCCCTGCAAATATCTCACGTTATAACCCACCCATTAATTTTTGCGCGCGCTCATTGGACAAAAGGCATCACGTGGTACAAAATCGGGCTTTCTAGGGAAAACAACTGTCTAAAAGACTTCTAAATGCTCGCGCAAAATGGTGTAAATGACGAATTTAGACGACGCGATTTCTGTAACGAACGAAGAAATTTGTATGTACAGAGGTCGCTACGATGACTCTTGATTTGTGAGTGCGAGATATTGCCTTCTTTTACTCGTTCTAAATTTGTTAATTTTGAAAAAATGTCCTTCTTCTACTCGTTCTAAATTTGTAAAATAAAAGTAAATTCCCTTACCGTTGATTTTACGTGACTACATTCTTAATAAATTCGCCATTAACTTACGCCATTTTGCGCGAGAATTTAGACAGTTGTTTTCCCTATATAGCGCGAGTCCCTTAAAAGTAAGGAAAGCCCAAAATCGGACGACGGGTATCAGCGAATATCACTCACTCATGCCCATTACGCCAAAGTGGCATGTAGGGCAGCAACGTGCTCCCTCCACATCTGGCGGTCCCTTGCCATGAACTTGATGCCCTCCCAGGTCTTCCCCATCTCCTTTATTTCCTTCTCAACCGTCCGTCGCCATGTGATCTTTGGGCGACCTCTCTTTCGTTTCCCTTCTGGCGTCCAGTGCAGGGCGGTTTTTGCAATGGAAGTTTCCTGGCGAGCGACGTGGCCAATCCACCTCCAGCGTCTCTTCGAATTCATCAAGATGGTAGCCATTGGTTTAGTTTTACACCGTTCAAAGAGATCTTTATTTGAGATGACATTGGGCCATTGAATATACCCCGTCCGATTTGATATCTGTCCCCCGATTTTGTAGGCAAGCACAAAACAAACGAATGAAGTCGCCTTATTCAATTCTAACTTTTAATGAAATCACAGAGTTAAAAAATCACGTTAACCTGAATTAACTTACATTTGTTTCAACCACAGTTACGCCGGGTTTATTACGTAGGGTTTTTCCTATACATTTACTGGCGATAAAGCGCGTTGTAGAAATTAATCGGAGGGTTATAAAATAAATAAACCCCTTCAGGTGGTGGGTATATTGGAGGACAATGCCCATGGCTGAGAGATTGTCCTCAAAATATCACAGTTGCCATCGAAGCTTCGCATCTCGGCCAACTGTTCATTTTTCGACAATCTTTCAGCCTCGGGCATTATCCTCCAATATACCAGCCGCCTGAAGGGGTTTATTTACTAAATATTTGTACTCGTCTCATTCCTCCCGACCGCGCGGAAGGTTATAAAACGTAGCAAATTAGCGTTTTGGGGGAAAGAAATCGTAGGATAATAAATCTCATTAGACATTTTAGTGTGTAGTATATAGTATCGCTGTACATTTGGATCAATTTAGGTTTCTGGGAAACTGCTCACCTACCCCTCCCCAAACCTAACATTTTGCCCAAAGCGATAAGTAAGGGTTAATGTTAGGTTTGGGGAGGGGTAGGTGAGCAGTTTCCCAGAAACCTAAATTGATCCGTACATTTTTACTCGTCATTTGTATTTTGGCTTGCCAAAATACTGCATGATTTGTAAAAATATACATACGTACTACACAATTTTGGGAGCCCCTTCATATCCTATTTTCTTTGTAAAATTTTTGATGTGTTCATATGGGAAGGCGGACCAGCCGGAAAATAGCTTCCCTTTTGTCACTGGGCGGTCAAAATGGCACAATTTTGCCTTGTATCTATTTCCACTTATATGAAATATGCGAATTTGCTTTATAAGTCAAGTTACAAGGGTCGATAAAGCTACGGTAGTCGCGAAAGATGCAACTTTATGTGTTGCCATTTTGGTTTCGTTTCTTGAATTTTATCCCCGTCAACCGGGCTAAAATTTTCCATATAAACAGACGTCAAAATCCGTCCTGGTAAAGGAGACAGCCCGTAAACCGGGCTAATGTGAAGAGGCCCTGAGTCGCAAGAGATTTATTGTGCGACTAAGCAGTGCATTGCACTTGGTGCTCTGTCCTCATATTAAAACAGCCTGTTCTGCTGTCTATCTTTCATGAGAGAAACGAGCTGTGGCTGTACTGAGAAACTTGTCTCAATGCTAAAAAAAATTGTTGGCTTCGAAAGCACTCTCCCTTTTTTTAGTTATCGACCTTTTCAGCTTAGTCGAGTAAAACTTACAAAGTAACATAATAGTTAAACATTTTCTGTACTAAGCCCGAAAAAATGGTCGTTTCTTTCTCCCTCAACCTCTAAACAGTTGCCACATTTGCGCAAAGTGAACCTATTTTGACCGCTTTGACCTGGGTCAGAGGTTTACAGCCAGCAGTTTGTCGCCAGGTTGCATGCGTACTACCGCGGAAACGTAAACAAGCACGCGACTATCACATAGCGGAAAACAGCGGAAAAGATGGTTCCGGGTGGAAAGCTGGTTGCTTCATTTGCGTTTAATTAGTTTCTTTTAGAACGAGGGGGCACTTATGAGTTTTGATGAGGAGGTATCGCGGAGTGAGCTGTTGGAATTAGTGCATTATTTCTCGAAATACCCGTTTAGAACGCGCGATACGAATTCAAAGGTGACTTCTTGTTGTATACGAAATGGATTTGTTTCAGCAAATTAAGCTTATATTTTTTTACTCATTTTTCGATCTGATAATTCGTGATTTATTTGTCTTTTCTTATTTGTGTCTTATCAGGTAGAGGGAATTCAAAAGAAATGTTTGCAGTTATTCGCGAAGGATTATAAATTTACGGTTGGTTGATGTGTATACACACGTCCCATGTTGATATTGTTCGGGGCTGTAGAATTCTCCACGTCGTTTGCCTTTGTAAACGTTTTGTGTGTTTGTATTGTTCAGGGTCATCACGTTGACTTGTTTTGTTTACTTGCAGACTATAACCAACAACAATGGCGATCTTTGCGGCCACTATCCTCTCAAACTGGTAATTTTAGAGTCAAAACTGAATGCCAATGAATCGGAAAAGACCGATAGCAGGTACTTGTATTGGACGAAAAGTTATATACCGTAAATTTCTAAAGAGTTCTTACATTTTCGGGTTATTAAAATATTGTGTGCAACATTTACGGCCTTCAATGTCTTTAATTAACTTCATTTTAAATTGAAAGTTCATAAAAAATTTAATATTTTACGGTTTTTCCGGAAAATTTTATAGGCCTCTATGATTTCTTTTTGTTTTAAAATTGATGGTAATTCTAATATTCCCACGTGGCGCCCGGCTGAAGTCCTACAGCTTTATTAATTAATTAAAATTTTCTGTGTATCCACAACATATTCTAAGATCTCATCTGTTATACTGAGTCACAGTCTTAAAATATTATTACACAATCCATTGTGAACCTAAATAGAATTGTTTAATTATAATAAGTTGTAGGTATTTTTAGAAAATATGTTAAAATGAAAAAAATACTGATAGTAAACATTCTTTAATCTACAGCCAAAAAGCAAATGATGCAAAGAAACTTAAAGATCTTTTCGTGAAGGCCAGATTTGCTCGATGTAGATCAAGATTTGTGGTACCAGTCATTCTCTTTGAAGGAAAGGTGAGGTTTTCCAAACCAATCCTGTAAGCCAGTTAACGTCTTACTTCTGGTTATTATTAAATAGATTTAGCTTAGCCTAAAAGCGGAGCTCACAGGTAATTTACTTTGCCCTGCCTTGACCTTAAAAAAAAATTAGGACTTGAGCCTGCGTTCAAATAGAAAAACCATTTTCCCGTCAGCGGTCAACTTTAAAAAATACGTGACTTCAATGAGTTAAGCACCCGATTGGTCTTGTGATGCTGGTGAGCGGACAGCTTGTATTGACAACTGTTAATTGACCATAACTTGGATGCCCAGTATCAAAGAGGTTAGGGTTAATCAGGCTCCTGGGTTAATCTATTTTTAGACTGCACAACGTACGTACGTACAACGTATGGGCCCGCAAGCCATGCCGCTAGCCATGATGACCATGAAAACTCAAGTTCATGGTTTTCCCAGTTCTGTAGATTTTCTATGGGTATGGGGCTCCGCTCTGCGGCCCTTCGGGCCGCTGAGGAGCTCCGCTATAATGTTCCAGAAAATAACTTTACCCCTTCCACAAGGAGGTGCGGACATGGCCTAATGGTTAGTGCGCTGAACTCTGGACCAAGTGGTCTGGTTTTGAGCTCTAGCCAGGGACATTGCATTGTGCTCATGAGCAAGACACACTCTTGACTACAGGATGCATTCTTGTAGGGCCTCTCTCCCCTCAGGTGTATAAAGACAGTTAATGATTAATTTTATATTTAATTTCATTGTTTAGAATATCTGTAGATCAGCTACATTATCAGGAGGAGCGGAAATTTATGGTCGATCTGGATATGACTTCCTTTTTGCTGGTAATTATAAGAGTGGACTAGTTTTAGATAACATTATAGAAAGTATCATAACACTTTGAAGGCAGCAAAGGCTACTTATATCTTCTGTTTGTTGTAGGTGGGGAAAGTATCCCTGATGACCCACTTGAGGATCTTAATGGTGTGAATGGTACAGGTCCTCTGTACTCAAGGTGAATATTATTCTAGATGTTAATAGTTAACCATGAAAAGAGTTTTATCTCAGGGAGGCAGCGTGGCTGAGTGGTTAGAGCGCCGGACTTGAAATCCGGAGGTCGCGGGTTCAAGTCCCATTCTGACCACTAGCTGGTGTTATTTTCGGTAGCCCCGAATTCAACTCCTCGGCTTCGCTTGTAAATAGCCAACTGGTCTGCCTCCTGCTAGTTGGGATTCTTAATCATTTTACGTTCATTTACAATATTTGTTTCAGACTGAGTTAATTTATACTGGCCCTGAAAAGCCCCATTCGGGGAGTGGTCAATTACATATAAATTTATATTTTTTTTATTTATCTGATGGGCCATCGGTTCTTTGATTGAAGGAGAGAGTCAGTCAAGCAATGCCCTACACTTTTCCTCATACACGTAGTTGAGTTGAATCAAATGAAATTATAGCCTTTCTTTGGGATTCTTCCTTGCAAAGTTTAATGTTATTATAATTTACTATTTTGTAGTGGAGACTATGACTTGTTTGACCGCATCAGAGGGCAGGACATCCGATTGCTCAAGACACTGAGAGTCAAGTATATTTGTGACTTGATGGTGGAGAAAAAGAAAGTCAAGTTTGGGATGAGGTATGCACTATAACAACTGTAGTACATAATGTATTCACATTGTTATCATTAATGTGACAGTATTTATAATAGCTAAGAAAAGGTGCACATGGGAAAACTCCCTGTAAGACACTTATTGAGGGGGGGGGGAGGACACCTACAAATTAAACAAGATTTTGGTATCTTTTATGAGTTCGTTTAAAATTACAGGATGACCATCTATTACATTTTTTAATCAATTCCGCTCTCAGATATCTCCTTTAGATGATAAAGTGTTTTAAGCAAGCCACTCTGGCTTTATTATTTTGTGATCAGTATTCTCTCTGTAATTCAATGACAAAGATAAATGAGATTGCAACTTAATGGATTATCCTTTCTATCCTTAGAGTGTCGTCATCAGAGAAAGTGGACAAGATACAGCGCTACTCAGACTTCTGTCTGTGTTCTGTTCCCTATCCAGGTATCTGATATTTGTTGTAATCTGTCCAACATAATACTTAGTACCTACAAGTTCCAGAATGGTAAACAAGGGGTAGACAGGGGGGTCTGAACTTCCTGCTTTCTGTACATTAAATTACCGGGTACTCCAGGTTTCTGTCCCTTCCTTAGTGGTTCCGACCTCTTTGTGCCATTTCTATTACAAAATGTTGTGCAATGTTGCAATAAATTTTCCTAATTTTTTCCTGGTTCCTACCACCTTGGGAATTCTAATTCCTCTACCCCTCCTTCCCCCTGTCCCCCCAGGCTCCTTCCCCCTGTTCTCCCAGGCTCCTGCCCCCTGTCCCCCTCCACTTCATGTGAAAGGGGGGATGACAGTGCACTGGTACACTGATATATAAGAACGGGTTATAGGACAAAAAATCCACATTTTATGGAGAATGAATTCTGCATTTCAACCATTAAGTCAGTTGAAATGTGTAGTGCAATATAGATTTATGATTGCTAAATTTATCCTAATTCCAGTATTTTTTTTTCAAATACATTAGGTTGTGAATTTTTTAGAGATTTTAAAGACAATGAGTACAATGCAGATGGTTTACATTTTAACTGGCAACAGGTAAACTAATGTAATTTACATTTATTCATTTATTAGTTAATTTATATTGAACCATCCCGTCCTCTTAAAACATTTTCTTCATTTTGTAGGATTATGTTGACACCAAATTCAGTGTTCCTGATTTATTACTGAATCACAAAGGAATAGAATGGAACAATTATCAGGTCAGGTTTCATTTATTTTTATAATTATTCTTATTTAAAGACATCCATGATTCAGGCTTATAGTTGCAGGTGACAGTTTAAAATGCAAAGACTTTTAAACTTTGCCTGAACTGTCAATTGAGTTTGGGCCAAGATACGCAAACTTTAAGTGACTGCATTGCCTGCATGTTCCCTAAAACTATGGCAAGAAATGTAACATAGCTACAACTCTCACTACAGCATATAAACTGATCAAAATGGGATATTATTTTTATTATTCCTGCATTTAGTTCAATAGCTATACTGCAATGTTTTCGTAGTACCAATTTGAATTTGTTTCTCTTTTGCACTAGTCATGGGACCTTGTCACATTAACTCAAAACTATCTTCATCTTCTGATTGCCTGTGTAAAAGATGGTAAGTAGCTCATAAACAATAAAACTGTTGGCCAAAATAATATTAATAAATAATTAGAACCTAGAAGTCTAAGCATGCAATGCATACATACAGATGGTGCAATGTGGTTTAGTTACTGTAGTATTGGAGCTCTTATAAACTTTTAATTCTACTGGTCCTGAAGTGTAGTAGTTGTGATTGTTTTTGTGGCTTGGGGCATTGTTTCTGTTGTTTGTTTTATTGTTCTCTTGTTGGGCAGTGAGCCATTCAGGTGAGGCCGTGCAAAAGCTGCTCCTGACCCTCTTGAGAGCTTTAATTTGAAGCTGTCAACCTTTACACATATTGCAGGCCTATGGTATTAAACTTTGTTCAGGCCTAATGGCCGTTTCTCTCTGTCCCTCCCTCTTGTATTCATCAAACCATGTGTGAGATTCCCTGCAGGCGTGCGCTATAGAGGGAATCGGGCATTTATGTCATACAAGTTAGGCCTGAACAAGTCGAACTCAAAGAGTGCAAAGAGCGAGCAGTGAGTGCAAAGCACAGGAGCCCGGTGCTACTACTTCCAAGCCGGAAACGAGAAGCGAAATACATAACTTCAAGTCAACAACAAGATTTTAAATTTATGAAAATAGATTCATTCCATTATAGACAGGAACTGAGCACTGCTCCCAAGGAATGTATAAGTGTTAGCATTTAGAAATGTGATGAACTTCCGTGAGAGTCATGGTTATTCAATTGTAAGTTTATTTCTTTTGTTTTATTTACTTAAGGTGAAGGTGGATTATTGATTCACTGTATATCCGGATGGGACAGAACTCCTTTATTTGTTTCACTTCTTAGAATGTCTCTATGGGCGGTAAGACCTATTTAACATTTATCCTGTGAAACCATGCAGAACGTTGAGTATGATACTTAGCTGATAAGGCTGTAAGCGGAGCAAGCTGAATATTAAAAAAAATATATTTAACTTGAATGAAGAGGAATATAATTTTACTGTATACGTACCGGTAGCTGGTAACTAATAATTATTTGTTTTTTTATGTTGACTAGGATGGTCGTATTCACCAGTCGCTTAGTGCTGTTGAGCTTCTATTTCTTACGATTGCTTATGATTGGTTTTTATTTGGGTAAGTTATTCAATAAAATGTGATGCTGGCTGTGAAACCAGGACGTTTTCCTTTTTCTCTTTTCTGTAAATTTAGGGAGGGCAAATTATTGAAAACTGCATGGCAACCAGTAAAATATATATAGGGGTGGTGAATGGTCCTTCAAAAATAGCATGTCTCGCAAAATTTTTTGCTTGCAGAAAAGATATCAGCCTCGTCGTCTCGCAAAGTCTTGCATTTACCATTCACACCCCTATATATGTATGTTACCCTCGTTAAATGAACTCAAGTTATCCAGTTTTTTTCTACAAAGAGTCTGAAAACTTGCAGTTCTAACATTTTAAAAACATGCAACATATGAATAATGTTTACCTTTCTGTTTCTTTAAAGGCATGGTCTTCCAGAAAGACTTCAGCGTGGAGAGGAGGTAGGGCTCTTACTACACTTCTAAAATTCAATTCCTTAGTTAACAACTTACCTTGTAGTGCAAGCACTTTATGGCAAGCAATCACCAAATTTTTTTTCCATGTATTGATCTACAAGGGGCACCGACTGTAATAATGATTGTTATCTTTTACCAATAAAACCAATGATGTTTGATAAATGTTCCGGCTGTGTGCACGCATTGCCTGCCTATGATGCTAGACTTTCCTAAAGGCTGGTTTTTACTAACAACAGAGTCAAATTCAGAGTCATGGACGGCGGAGCATTTTTTCAATTGGGGGGGCTGACTAGTGACTTGAAGTGGGGGGGGGGGCTTAAAAGACTCTTCTCTTATTAATTCTTTATTTTTTCTGTAAAAGTGGGGGGGCTAAAGCCCCCCCAGCCCCCCCCCCCCCCCCAGCTCCGCCGTCCCTGAGAGTGGTAGTCAGAAGTGCAGAGCATCATGATCTAGTAAAAACTAAAGTGTTGGAGTTGTAAGCAGAGTTTCAAGCATAAAGGAAGTGCTCAGAGGGCCTGAGAACTAGCATTTGGATTTGTTCTTTTGCTTCTGCTCGGGACAATCTAGTCTTCAGTGAATCATAGGCGACAGAGTCTTGAGCGGAATTGAAAGAAAATGGAACATTCTGGCTCTTCTGACTTATGTCTCCGCTTACGACTCTGATTTTTGATTTTCACTAGGTCATTAGTGCTCTTATGACTCCAATTACGACTCTATCTATGACTTCATTGCTAGGTGGAAATCAGCCTAGGAGTGGGAAAACTAACCCAGGCAATCTTTCTGAAAATTTCCATCTTTTCCTAATTCACAGGAGAACTTAGAGACCACAGATGTGCTAAGAAAGGGCTGCATTAAGCAGTCACTAAACCCCCAGGGGGGTACTCCGGCTTGTAAATGACGGGGATAATCGAATGGAGGCAAAACTCAGGACCCCAAAAATTCCTAAGTCTTCCGACATTATCCAAAAAAAAAAATCCCTGGACCAAAAATAACCCCCCAAAAAATCCCGTGTCAAATTATCCCAAAATTGGCACGATGGGCAATAATATATACCATAAATACGCCAAGGCACTTAAGTTTGTTTTTAATACCCCCAAAATTCCCCTATTTAAATCAAGTCACCCAAAAAAATACTTGCCAAATTTTCCAACCCAAAAAAATCCTTCTATCATCCCCGTCATTTACAAGCCGGAATACCCCCCCTGGGACTAAACCACAGCATTTTCCAACCTTTCTTTCAGGTTTTCTTCTTCTGTTTCAATTTCTTGAAAAACATAGCATCAGATGACTTTTCTGTGAATTCATCACCTAGGAGGTATTTGACTTGTATTCTTTAATTATATTCGTGAAGGGACGTTAATTTTTTAAGTGCCTATTCAGTTTGTTATGTGTTATTATAGTTTCAAAATTCAAAGTTATCAAGAATCTATTCGAGTTTGCTAACATTAAATTTATAATACTTTAGTGTCCAGTCCACTGTAGTGCTAAACTTTTTTTCGTTTTCAGAACTTGTGCCAAACGAAGTGACTCCATTGGCCAGTTTGATGGTACAGTTCTTTTAGGTTGGTTAGGCTTCCTTTCTTCAGGGTTCGTACGCTTCTTGAAAACCCTTGAATTTCAGGAGTTCGATTTCAAGGCCTTGAAAGTACTTGAAATTGATTTTCGGTCCTTGAAAGTCCTTGATTTTTTTATTGAACGTCGAAAGGCTTCAAGGCAATGAAAAGACTGCCAAAATAAGCGATTTTTTTTTAGGCACAACAGACTGGAAATCCTTGATTTGAGGTAAATTTCACAAAAACGTCCTCAAAATTTCCAACACTTCAGGGTCCTGAAAAGTCCTAGAAATGTCCTTGAATTTTTGACCTGAAAAAGTGCACAAACCCTGTTTCTTACATTTAATTATTTTTATACCAGAAACAGAGTGTTTTTATTTATAGATACGTCTAGTTTGTCAGATGTAACATCGGACACTACCTTCGGTTGCTGCTCATTTTCGCTGGACTTAATTTTCGCGTCTTTGGCGATTGCAAAAAATCGCTAAATAAACCTTGTCGCAAAAATCAGTGATGCGAAATTTAAAGGGGCTATGTCACGCAATTTTAGGCAATTTCGGCACTGACCAACTGGTCATAGAATTAACTGAAATATCACAATAACGGCTTAAAACGAACCCTTAAAACTGTAGAAGAACTCAAACGAAACACAGAAAGGCCAAAAATGGGCATGGATGGGCAAAATTCGCGAAGATTAAAACGGAATGCGTAGCCTGCGAACAGGCTTTCTGGAGAGCGCTCGGCGCTTCGCACCTCGTCGCCGGCGCTCTCCAGAAATCTCCGGAAAGCCTGTTCGCAGGCTACGGACGTTCGGGTTAACTTGAAAAACGTCGGCCTGACTTTTTTCAAGTTTATCTCAATTTGTATGAAAGTGTCATTTACGATGCTCGAAAATCGTCCTTGTTCGTTATGTGGCCGTGATTTAGCCAATACAAGACTTTTGCTCTGCCAATTTTAAGTTTAGAGCCCTTAATTAACGAAAAATAAATAAAATTACCTAAAATACCGTGACATTTCCCCTTTCATTCCCCGCTGTGGAAACCTTTTTTTAATTAGTATTGTAAGGTCAGTTGACGTGGTTATCCGGGTCCACGCTCTCTCTCAGAATCGTACTACAGAGAGAAGGCCTTTCATAAATGTTGTTTGGCGTATAAACGTTTAACTTTGTAAGGAAAGAAGGTGTTACCTGGAAAGTTATGTTCAATATCAAAAATATTGGAAAATATATGATTTAAAATCAGTAACTCCGATTCTGAGAGGACCCTTTTGTTAATGAAAATATGAATACGGATCAACATTTCGAAATTTCGCCCAAAAAATTTAGCTTGCCACAACACGATTAGGCTGCGTAATGGGGGAATTTAAGTCTCGCGAAAATAAGTAACATTAGGACAGTTAAATCAAAAAGTAATTTGCTTCTGTCTGTTTGATTTAAGAGTTCAAACTGTTTAATTTTTTTCCAGAGGATCGTTTGTTGCGAGGAAGTAACTCAAGCCTGAGCAGCTGCAGTAGTGTAACTGAACAGAGAACAAGTTTTTTCATTGGTCAGGAGATTGCAGAGGACTCTGAGATGACTCCATCGTCATTTACCAGGTAATACAAGTTGTAAAAAGTATTGATTTATGCCGATCTGTCTAAGAGTTAAAGGGGCTATGTCGTGCAATTTTAGGCAATTTCGGCCTGACCGAATGGTCATTGAATCAACTGAAATATCACAATAACGGCTTAAAACTGTAGAAGAACTAAAAAACACAAAAAGGCACGGATGGGCAAATTCGAGAAGATTAAAACGGATTGCGTTCGGATAAACTTGAAAAAACGTCGGCCCGACTTTTTTCAAGTTTTTCTCAATTTGTATGAAAGTGTCATTTACAATGCTCGAAAATCATACTTGATTGTTATGTGGCCGTGATTTTGCCAATAATGAAAGATAAATTAAAGTGCCTTATTTTACTGTTAATCTGACCCAAGGGAAGGTGGGAGCCCGGAAGGGGGAAGGTCCTCCCTTGCATACGAGCTACAACAACAACAACAACAACTTTATTTGCACCCTTTACATTCAATACAATAATAAAAGAAATAAAGTAAAGTGCATGGCTGCCCCGAATAACCACGTTTGGCTAACAAGATTGGGCAGCCATACTTAGTTTTTATTACAATAATTTATAAAAAGGTAGGTACGTGCCGCCCCAAACAGTATCATGACTTTTTTTAAGCTGTTTTGTTCTAAAAATGTGTCAGAGTTTTTGCCATTTGTCCTGGCAATGAGGAAAGAAAGCCACAAAGAGAAGTAAGCAATAATGCCATTCGATGTAATAAAGCGCGATATACCACCTAAGATACGCAAAAACTTGGGTCAGACAAAAGGTATGTATATATGTTTGTATACGCGCGGATTTGATTTCAATGTCGAGTCCGACTTGATCGACAAGCAAGAGTCAAGCATTAAGCAAGACAAACATTAATTCCGAATAAAATAGCTTTGCTTAAAATGAACCGTACCCAAGAAATGTTCAGCTTAATTTACACTGCAGAAAATCAAGAAAAGTAAATGAAGTCATACTGAAATATAGCACAAGTATGCCACAAAACCTAACACTTTTAAATCGATTTCGGCTTCCCGAACAATTCCCTTTAAGCTTAAATGTTTTGAAAAGTCTTGATAGAAGCTTTGCAACTTTGCTAAGCCTATTTTTCTGATTCAAAAATACTCTTTGACCGAAAAGCAGTTTAAATAGCTGTTAATACACTTGTATTTAACAAATTAATAATCTCTGCGTTGATTCTTATTCTGATAAACAGTGCCAAACTGAATGATGCGTAGCGTCTACGTACGGCACAATATTGTGATAATTAATTTGTCCGTTTTTGATCAAAGAATCTCATTTCCTTGAATGATGGTAAATAGTTTTCTGTTTACCGTAAGCAAAAAGTGACAGATAAACAATGCAGTTTAGCACATAGATAGAGTCTAAAAAACCGAATGAATTTTACCGCAATGGCGTGAAAATCATTGCGAGATGAACAAACAACGGCAAACTGCGAACGGTAAACTACAACTCGATTTTGTTGAGAAATAAATAAATACCTCGCCTTTTGAAGAACTTTGAGGCCTTTAAGGTCGCGCAGGACCCTTGCAGTCATTAGTATATATTTATTTAAAGAGTATGCACGAACTGCCGGACGACTGAAGCCGACAACAAACGAAATATTCATGAGAATGTTTGTTTTAAACTCTTTTGTACAAGTAATTACTAGTAATTGTTCTCAGCTTTGTGCCACGTGCGCTGGAACATAGGGAATTATCATAATTAGATTCACAGCTTTGAATATATCACACGTTGTTGTAAACATTGATTCGGAAGGTCTTCGGAAGCCTTTAAACCTGCAATTTTGTGTCCAAGTTTTCTCCGCCGATATAGAATTTCAAGAGTTGATTCGCGAGGAACATAAACTTGATGTATTCTATTGTGATATGACTAGAGCGAATTTTTAAATTTCCTTCTCAAAATGAAGATAGCACGTTTCAAAGTTTAGATTTCACATTTTTGCTCTCTTAGAAGCCATTAACCTGTAGCAGTTTTTGAAATCGAAAATTTCGTTCTAGCCATAGCACAAAAGGGGTTATGATTTATCACTAGGCTATATAATCATTTAATTCGGTGCGCTGTGCTAGCTGAAAACTTGGACACAAAATCGCATTATCTGCAGTTAAACTTTTAAGGGCTTGTAACATCACAGACAACGATCACCTCTCAGTATAAGGACAATCATGATGTAATTCCATCATCCCCGAATATCCTTGTTAAATTTTAGAGGAATCAATGTTCAAAATGTAGTGAATTAAAGCTTTACAAGATAGCACTCCGTCAAGAAATTTGGCTAATGAATTTATTAATGAGCAAGGATCCCGCGCGACCTTAATTCCACTGCTTTTTTGTCCTTTAGCATTAACAATGGATGGTGAGGCTATTTTTGTCTTTGGAGAGCGAAACTTTCATGTGTTCGTTAGACTGAAAGGTGCAAAATGATTTCGCGCCGTAAGCGGTCCGGATGCGGGGTCCGGATGAGAAAAACCGGACCGCTGGAGCGCGCGCAATTAGCCAATCAGATTAAAGGATTCAGGATTCCGGACCGCTGAGATGCTTGAGAAAAAAATAATGTATGATATCTTCTCTTATTTTTCATAGTTTTAATGGCGCACATGCCGCTTATCATTCTCCGCCTCGTTCCCATGTTGATTACGAATGTCGGCACCAGTCCACCAGTCCACTTCCAGTACCTCGTCGGTCAAGAAAGAATTCAAATCCATCTGATCAAGTAAGTGTACACATGTGTGCGTGCGTGCGTGCGTGCGTGCGTTGGTTCGTTCGTGCGTGCGTGCGTGCGTTCGTTCGTTCGTTGGTTCGTTCGTGTGTTCGTGCGTGCGTACGTGCGTGCGTGCGTGCGTGCGTTCGTTCGTTTGTGCGTTCGTTCGTGCGTTCGTTCGTTCGTTCGTTCAATAACTTGTTTTGTAAATTGAAGTTAAGTCGCAGAAACACTTTACTCACCTAATATCCTTTTTCTTTCAGAAATCTTCTTCTTCATCCGTGGGATGTGGAAGGTAAAACTGAATTCATTACTTATTTTTCTAAAAGATGGATTTAAGAATAATTTGGCCAATGCTTGCATAACTTTACTTCGTTTACACAACTTTTCTTCACTTACACAATTTTCCCAGCGCTTTTACAAATTTTTTCGTCCTTGTTGATAACTTATTCTTGCGGTTAGGCAGATACGTTATTTAAGACGGAGGTCTTTGAATAGGCTCAAGTGGTAACGTTATCTCGTAAAAGGGGGTTGATTCACGAATTGTGTCTTGCATTTGTTCAGTTGGCAGATAATATCCGGAACAGGAAGTCCAAATGGCACAACGTCTGTGAGGGACTCACCAATCAACGCTCTAGGACACGGCAGCAGTACAACAAGCTTGTGAGTCACTATTTCTTATTTTTCATTGTTCTTTTATTGCCTCTACATGTGAGATGAGTGAAGAGAACTGATTTATTGATGTTCTAATCACTAAACGCCACTGATCAGTCACAACAAACACGGGGTACATCTGACCAATCACAGCAAACGCGGATAACGCAATCAGCCAATCAGAGTTTGAGGCAAAACTTGCAATCCGCGCCAAGCGCGGGAAAACGCGTGTAAGCCAAGTCACTTGCTCCTGATTGATTGGAAAACGGCACGTTTGATCTGATTGGTTAAATCATATTGCACGTGATTTTTTAACCAATCAAAGAGCTCGAAGTGTTCCAAAGCAAGTGTTAATCAATAAGACTTTGGTTTGGTTCTTCCTGTCAGTTTTTCTTTTGACAATATATTGCTCTTATTGTTTCCCAACAGGGCGGAGAGTGTAGATGAAGTCTCGGAGAGACAGCTGCGTTTACATACCATCCGTAGCTTGTTTCTTCAACTTTATTTCAAAGCTGTTGGCTGTACGCCCAAGTTCGAAGCTGGTAGTTCTTTCTCTAGTATTTTTGATCAAGTAACGGAGAAAATACGCGAAGGATGGGGCACTGCTGTTTAGGCAAATGTCTTCTATAAAATTGTTTCAATTGATAGTTTAATATAAGTCTTACTGCTAAGCTGGGTTTACACAGACAGTTATTATGTGACAATTTTTATGTGACAAATATATTTGGTAGTGTGGATGGCACAATAATTAGGGTTTGTCAATGTGTCAAAGTTTAGTGCGCCAGTAATAACTTTAGACAGCAGAAATACACAGAAACGCATACGCAATGCCCAATACTGTCGTAATACCTGCCACATTTTATGTGACTAGTCGTCTCCACAAAATTTCTTTTGTATGTTTGTCACATATAAAAGCTAACACGCCAGCTTCTCAGCAAATATATTTGTCACATAAAAATTGGCCAATTTTCCTCGTCTCCACGAACAAATAAAAATTTTTACATAAAAATTGGCCTTCAAAAATGAACTCTGTGGCGATTCGATTACGTGCCTTATGTCCAGTAAGCGTCCCTGGTCCAATAGCCTCTAACAAAGTAGGTGCTTTTGTAATAGAACTTTTTTTGGAATATCGCAAAATTTCAAAATAAAACCCTCCCCAAAAGAAATTCAATGCAAAAAGCCCTACAATAATACCCCCTTCCTCGCCCCCACAGAATATATTCAGATAAGCACCTGACAGGATATAGTTTCTCTCGATTTATACGAGCATCCTACTGCTTAGAGACTTGATATTCATTTGATGACTGTAAAGTTTGTTTTGTATTTAATTTTGTTATGTTTGAGGAGCTTTGTCGTGCCCCATTACCATTGTAATGGGCTCCTGGTCCATTTGTAAAATCCTTTCCAAATTTAAAGACAATAACTTTTGAAACGCAAAATTTCTTCCGCTAAAATTAACTCTCCAAAACCCAAAACAGCCCGAGGGTATTATCGAAATTTTACGCAAGAAACGGCAAGAAAAGTTCCATGCCAAATAAGACCGATATTTTAAATTCTTGTTCCCTGACTTAAGTGTCTGATTTTGGGCCGGGCAATCACTTTAGCCCAGGAACCGGGCAGACTAAACAAGCCGCTTCCTGGTTGGTCTTAAATGAAATAAAAATCTTAACGAATCTAACACGACGCACTTAGCGTTTGAAAGTCTAATTGCACCTTCCTCGTTTAGGTGAACTTAACAAGTTTGATGGTAGTAGATAAAATAATTATGAAACTACTAAAATAGAACTTTATTTGGAAATTTAAATTGGGGTCTATAATTATTTTGAGGGCAAAACTTTATGGATTATGTGTGAAAGTTTCTGACAACTCCAAGTGAAACTTGCTAGTTTATTCAAACAAATTTATTCACGTTAATTTATTGACGATGTAACGTACAAACGTTCGAAATATTATTTTATAGCTCTTTTACATCAAATTACAAAAAGATGCCATGATTTCTTAATACTTCAAACTGAACTATTTCGCAGTTGTTACGAAGGAGCATTATTTTTTGTGCACGATATTCGTAAGAAAATGTCGAGTGAAAAAGAATGAGTGGAGAATTTTGTCATTGTGGTGGATCTCACTGTTGCTACCTTGAGGTTCAGGGGGAGTTTTCAAGTTTTACAAACAAAATAGTGTACAAATCCATTAACCTTTCACTCGTGCAACTCGATAAAGTCGTCGAGACTGTCAGTATTGATCGTCGTGAATTCGAAAGTCCGTCGTGAAGTCGAAAATTCGTCATGTTGTGGAATGTTCGTCGTGTACTCAAAAAGTCGTCACGCAGTCGAAAGTTCGTCGTGAAATCGGAATTACGTCGAAACCGGCCTTTTTTAAGTATTTACAGTATATGTAGAAGATTAGAGTTGATTTAAATTTCTTTGGAAAAATGACGTGGATTTCTTTGAAAAAGACTTTTTTATTTTCGATTGTTACTGGAGTCTTTCTATTCATTAGATTCTGTCTTATCAGTTTTCAATGCTCAAAATTATTGCAGATGAAGAGAAAACTTCCCCCAAAAACTCAGGGTAGCACACGAACACCAGTATAGACACTTATCTATCATTTGATACGATTAAATCAACTGTTGGACCACATATATAGATTAAAGATATTTCTACGCTTATTTCTGAGTAGTTTACCGACAGTGTTCCAAGAGTTAAGATTTTTCCCGTCACTCGTAAGAGCGTTCCGTATTAACATTTATACCATGCCATAGAAAATACAGCCAATCAGAATACAGGAAAGCCGTTGTATATTCGACGGTATTCAACCCAACCTTCCCATCGTGCGCTGCGATTGTATTCTCGACGAAATTTAGTAAGCGTATTTTCTATGGTATGGTATAAAATAGTTACACAACACTTTCTCGTGGTATACTATGGAATATCCCACTTGTCACTTGTATTTTCTTCGTATACACACTCGTCTAAAGGCTCGTGTGTATACCGAGAAAATACAAGTGACTCGTGAGATATTCCATAGTATACCACTCGAAAGTGTTGTATAACTAGTATATAGTTGAGACATACTACCTTCTACTTTAGGTTTATTTCCAAAGATATTCTATCTTTAAACATGTTTACTATTGAAGTCACTAGATGGCATCAAGTTATTTGATTTAAATTCCACTGAACTGTGTACTGTATATTTCATTTTTTACCGTATTGTTGAGTACCTTACTTAACCTTACGAACTAAATAGGATCATTTTGTTGCATTGAATTCGTGTCATGAATATATTAAAAAAAAGATCTAAAACGTTTCCTTTACTTGTGTAGTCAACCATACCTAAAAAACTCGAAAATATCCCCCCCCCCCCCCCCTCCCCTGTAAAAAACTGACGCAAATATCCTGGCCTTAATCAGCCCACAAATTTCAGGTGACGAACGTAATTTCAATCGGCGAATCTGGAAAATTCGGGGTGTGGGGGGCGAACATTTCGACAACCTTGCCTCATACCCACAATGAACTTACGAAAGACAATCGGTAAGATATTTTTGAACAAATCCAAAGAAAATATGAAAGTGGGAGATAGGTGCCCCCGTCCTGCTTAATCGGCCATGCCCCCTCACTGGCCCTTACCAAATTTAGTCCACCTGAGAGAGAAAGCGAAGTGGTAAGGCACAGGCTAATTAAGTGCTGGTTTGCATTTCCTTGCGCAAGTACGTAAACACGTGAACTATCTGCTACAAGAGGTCCTGCGACCTTTATGGTTCATGGTTTAGAACTCCTGCCAAAATTACAGAAAGCTTTTCCTTACTTTCAGAAACCAATGCAAACATTAATATTTCAAATTACCATTTATTGTTAAAATAATAGGAATTTAACACTGAACAGCTTGAATACTTCACCACTATTCCATACAATTATAGACTAGCTTAACAAGTCACGTCTTTACATTTGAGTGCTATTCAAACTATTTTTTGCCACGTCGGGAAATTGAATCTTCATTCGATGCCCTTAGTAAGCAAGAATCTCTACAGCACAACTCAGCTTTTAATTACGAGTGAAATGGAAAGGCTACTTTAAAAAACTTAACTTTGTTGTATAAAACATTCTTACGAGATTATGTTTTTAGTACAAAAATGTCTGCTTGTACAAAGTACCCATTTTGTAGCCAGGGACATTCTTGTAAAAGAGTATTTGCACACTTTGGGTCATCCTATCAAATTCTCTAATATTTTTATGTTTAAATGTCAATTAACCATTTATTCTAAGGGTTGAACAGCCAAACTACTTGTATGCTGGCACCCTTGGGACCAGCAAAATGTCCCCTTAGGAGAGGTGTCTGTTCATGGAAGGTTTTTGTATGTTGCTGGGACTGTGTCCGCTTCATTAGTGCAGATTTGGCTGTATATGCTAAATTTTGGTTGGCTTCAAAAACTAGTAAATGGTCTTAATTCATTCTAACCAATTAGGAGAGGATATAATTGTTTTCAAATCAACTTGGTACAAAACTAAAACTACAGCTGCTGAGAATTCAAAACAACATGATAATTCTTGGAAATTAAAATACTGTTGAATCTGTGTAAATTATGAGAATAGATGCAAGAAAAAAAAGTCAAGCAATGATACTAGAAAAGAGGCAAAATAAATCTATTTATATTGTCAGCATTTTTCAAAGTGAAAATTTCTTTGTTACCATACAAGTTCAAGCAGATAACCTTTTTAGACCATACTAGAACTATTTCACAAGAGTAATGTGTCTACACACAGTCTATGTAGACAATAGACTTCTCCCTGCATTCCAACTAACAATGGCGTCGTGTCAAGGTTGGGGTGGACAAAAATACAAGAAATTTATAAAAAAGGCCACCCCAACTTCAGGTGCTATTGTACCTATGCACTGAAGTGGAATCTGCCGTTTCCAAGAAAATATCCATACCCACCCCGTGGAAGGTCAATAGGAAATTCTAAGGGGGTGGGGGAGGGTTCTCAAAAGCCAAAATTTTTTAAAGAAAAGTATGGGGCTCAACTGGAATTTCCAGAGGGATAGGGCGATTAAAACCCAAAATCCTTCCACGGGAGGGGTATGGAAATTTTCTGGAACAGCACAATGTGTGAAAGGTCTATTATGTGTTACAGCCCAAAAGTGTGACCACTCATTTAATTTATTCATATTCTTTTGTGTAGTCATAATCCAATCAAAAGCTTAGGAAAGCTTGTAGTTAACTTCAAAATAATGTGAATATATTAAAAGTGGTCACACACTGGGCTCCTTGCTGTAATTCCTACAGAAAATAGCTGTTAAATTCTCTAATTAATTGCTGCATACATTATGGATTTAAAAGACAGCTTTCAGCACTCATTATGATTTATGGATAGAAAAGGCTCTTGTAGTTTTTTTAACGTTCTATAAATTTTTTTGTGAATGGAATCCCTTGTCTCCATTTTGTCTTCAACATGCACCAAGGTTTAGTCTTGTGTGTAAATAAGTTGAGGCTTTGATAATGTTAACCACGCGACTTTGAATGTTGGATTAGCCACTGCAGGGTAATGTCTGTGGAAGGAAAAAGACAATTTTATTTATTATTAATGGGCTGAAAACTTTAATCATTCTTCATGGTCTAAGATATTCCTCTTAACCATGTGTCAGGGGTTTGATTATGGGCCAGCCACTGGGCAAATTGACTGGCTGTGAAGTCAACATGACTTTGCCTGGCTGTTTTTAACATCTAAACTGACTTTAGCGTACCAAAGACGGTAGGATCTTACTGATATTTTGCCTGGGTGCAAAACTCTGATGCCCACCTGCACTAAACCTTAATGAATCCCCCGTGTGTATGCTATCTGGACCATTGAGGAGTGTATCGAATTTATGAGTTTGAGTTAGAAATTTCGAGTTCGGGTTAGAAATTTCCAGTTCGAGTTAGAAATTTCAAGTTTGAGTTATGGGGTAACATTTCCCAGTTTGTCACGCATAGTATCGCCCTTATCACCAAATGAAAGCTAACCGCAAGCAAATAGGAGTGGAACTAACCGCAAGCAAATAGGAGTGAAACTCACCGCAAGCAAATAGGAGTGGAGCTAACCGCAAGCTAACCAGAGTGGAGCTAACCGCAAGCAACTGGAACCACAGGCTTCCCAAGCTCAAAAGTCGTCTTTTTGATGTGTTTTTAGAGCCCTTCGGGCGGCCGACTCTACATACGTGGTGTATGCGACAGCTTGTGTATATAGAGAAATGTATGGGAAAATCACGGATTCTCTAAAATCGGGTAAATAACTATCTATTTTGAAATAAAGTTAACCTACCTCAAATGTGTCGCTTACTTGTGTCTTGTGCCGAATTTGAAGCCATTCCGACGCCATTTAGCGAAGTTATTCGAAGTCGTTGTCTCCCCTTCTAAAAAGAAGGAAAGGCAGACCACTCCATCGATCGGTGGCCAGAGCTCACTCCACAAATCGCTCTCCCCTCAAAAGGAAAAGTCCCGAATCGCAATAAAACCAACAGTTCCCTAAAGCCCAATAAATTTCACTCCACATACGTGTGCTTCGGCGGTCGAAAGTCTCGTAAAGAACGAGAAATTTTGCTTTAAATTCGCCTATTCGGCTTTCCAGATTTGCTTGTGACCGACCTCGCGCCAACGGTCGTTACTCAACGACAAGTATCTGGTTTCATCCCCAACTCTGATTGGTCCATTAGAACCAAGTCACGCGCTGACAACACGACAAGTTTCACGCTAGGGCTGAAGCCCTGAAGCCGCAATCATACAAAATGTAGTTTTTGATCGACGCGGTGATCGAACAAAATTTCCTGCGACTTTGGGATATTATCTTGTCTTGAATGCTCGCGAATATCTTGCTTTATTCTGCACGTGGAGGTGCCAGATTTATATTTACACGGCTTTTCCCTGACATAAATGTGACCCTCCATATGAAAAGGGGGCTTATCGTAACAGCGTTTCAAGAGCGTTTTTGTTTGAAACGCGTTTGAAACCCGTTTCAAATGCATTTGAAATTTGTTTCAAAGTGTTTGAAACGCGTTTCAAACAGTAGGCGTTTGAAACATGGTGAAACGCGTTTGCATGTGTTTGAAACGCCATGCTTAGGGCCTCTTCACATGAGCCCGGTTTACGAGCTGTCTCAGTTACCAGGACGGATTTTGACCTCTGTTCATATGGAAAATTTTAGCCCGGTTGACGGGGATAAAATTCAAGAAATGAAGGCAAAATGGCGACACATAAAGTTGCATCTTTCGCGACTATCGTAGCTTTATTGACCCATGTTACTTTATTAATAAAGCTAATTCGCATATTTCTGAAGTGGAAATAGATACAAGGCAAAATTAAGCCATTTTGACCGCCCAATTACGAAAGGGAAGCTATTTTCTCAAAAACAGTTGCGTTCCGGCGACCGGGCTGGAGCGTTCATATGGGAAAATATTCTTCCCGGTTGTCGAGATCTCGGTTGCAGAAACCAAGATATCGGTAACCGGGCTGGCCCACCTTCTCATATGAACACATCCAAAATTTTACAAGAAAATAGGAGTGAGCCGAGATCTCGGTAACTGGGCCAGCCCGGTCAACCGGGATCATATGAAGAGGCCCTTAGATTATCATTACTGTTCAAGCATAATTTATTCAAAATGTGACAACGATTTCATCAAATTATACAGTGTCTACAGTACCTGAGGAAATCAGAGAATGATGATGTTGCAGCAGGAAAACTTTTCGATTTGAGTAACATTTTCTCCTCATCAATAAATCAGCGTGATGCACACTTGTGTTAATTGCAAGAGCTTGTCTGTGAATATTGCATTGTGTACAGTTGTACAGTCTATAAAATATACTTACATCGTATGTTTAATCCACATCACTTTGTGTCTGAGGCATGTTGAAAATATGTAACGCGTACGGTAAACAAACACATTCGCTGCACGCAAACTATATCACCACATATCCTGAAGCGTGTTTCTTGCGTTTGGACCATCTTGTCGCTTGTTAAATTCCTTGTAACTTGAAAAACCAAACTGAACAACATGTTTCACTGATTGATATCGATTGATATCGGTAATCGATAACAATCGAACTCACAAAAAATATTTTTTATCGATTGTTATCGATTGATAAAATTGATAGCAATTGATAGAAATCGATAAAATCACTAAACCTAAGAAGTTCCTTGAGAAAAATTCGTCTCAAATATGTTACATGCCGTTACGTCCTAGTAAAAGTAAATGGTGCGAGATTGGCGTTTAAGTGGTAAACATTTTATTATTCAGATTATTTGGAGTATCTTACAAAAGTCCTGCCGGAGTCTAGGCAGAATGTTTATCAGGAGATCCTCTTGGTTTGTTTTTCTAAAATATTTTAACTTGGGTTGTCCAGCTATCCCAGCGCTCTCGATTGCATCTTTGATCTCCTTCACAGCGTTCTCGCGTAGATGAAAATCCAAAACGACACCCTGTCAATGTTTATCTTGTAGAGATAAAAATCGGTGACAATCAATAACAATCGATAAAACAATCCTTATCGATTTTCATCGGAAATCGATATCAATCGAACTCACAACTTTTTTCCTTTATCGATTCCTATCGAGTGGTATCGGAAATCGATATCAATCTTCGATTGATATCGATTGCTAGTGATTGATATCGATTATCGGTTTATCGATTGACTACGCCTGGAGTACTCGAGCGGCAAATGATTTAATTTTATACTCCTGTTAGTGAGAAGTAATACCAACCAGCTGGCTTTATCACACAGCGATTCTGCACACAGTTCGAAAATTAAGACAGCTTATCAAAACTTCTGCGCTAGTGTTCAGTAAAATGAATGCTGCTATGTTATGTTATAAATAACTGCCAAATGGCTGCCGCGGAAAATTATTTTGTGCAGTTAAATTGGAGCTAATCTACAGCTTTCGCTAAATTCTGCAGAATGTCTGCCATTTGAAAGCAAAAGGGCCGCAGAAAGGCTTCCAGTCCAGTCAAAAACAAACTTTTCACCGAGCTTCCAACACGGGTAGACGTCATATTTTGTTTCGATTTGTTACCGGGATGTTCTGTGAAACCGTTCCAAAAATTACTACTGGGAAACTGTCATAAACAATGCTATCTACCTCATACGTTCAGTAATAATTATGCTCAAATAATTTGGCGTTTCAAACCCTATAAAATGCGTTTTCTGCATTTGAAACGCTCTAAATTCAGAAGGTGTTTGAAACGCGTTTGAAATCTGTTTGAAACTGTTTGAAACCCGTTTCAAATGCGTTTCAAACGCTGCGTTTAAACGCGTTTGAGAGAAATTACGTTAAGCCCCCTTTTCATATGGAGGGTCACAATATGTAAACGTGGCTGTGATTAGCGAATACAGCTTTCAGAAAACATCCCTTGGGAGTCCTAGCGTGAAACTTGACCGTTGGCGCGAGGTCGGTCACAAACACATCTGGAAAGCCGAATAGGCGAATTTAAAGCAAAATTTCTCGTTCTTTACGAGACTTTCGACCGCCGAAGCACACGTATGTGGAGTGAAATTTATTGGGCTTTATGGAACTGTTGGTTTTATTGCGATTCGGGACTTTTCCTTTTGAGGGGAGAGCGATTTGTGGAGTGAGCTCTGGCCACCGATCGATGGAGTGGTCTGCCTTTCCTTCTTTTTAGAAGGGGAGACAACGACTTCGAATAACTTCGCTAAATGGCGTCGGAATGGCTTCAAATTCGGCACAAGACACAAGTAAGCGACACATTTGAGGCAGGTAAACTTTATTTCAAAATAGATAGTTATTTACCCGATTTTAGAGAATCCGTGATTTTCCCATACATTTCTCTATATACACAAGCTGTCGCATACACCACGTATGTAGAGTCGGCCGCCCGAAGGGCTCTAAAAACACATCAAAAAGACGACTTTTGAGCTTGGGAAGCCTGTGCTGGAACTCGATATTTTAACTCGAAATCGAAATCAACTCGAAATTCTAACTCGAACTCGAACTCATGAAATGGACAGACCCACATCGAGGCACCACTTTATAACTTAATCTCCATGGAAGAAATCAGGGTGCGTGACCAATGAAAGCTATTGAACAGTACTTTCAAGTGGTACTGTTTACTATGTTGTGCTTTACAAGTCTGTAGATGAAATCATTTTCAATTGACTATTTCAAATGAAAGCTGAGGGCAGTACAGTATACATTTGGTGATTGCATTATTGTTTTAGTATAAATAATCTACCTTAAGTTTCTTTTTTTCTTTTTGACAATCATCTACATGTACCTTTCTGCATGTATTCCTGACCAAACATGGCTGATAACTGTACAGTAATTTTCTAACAACGGTTCACCTAAATTGCAAGTTTAGACAAATAATTGCCAGCTCATCTCTGGACTTACCAATATTCTCTTTTTCTTTACAAGAAATAGAATAACAACAGATTTCTCGATCTTGAATAGAAGCCAAATTCCTGTTATGAAGTAGAAGAGAATGTAAGTACTGAGAGATGAACCACAAAGAAAAGTCAACAAACACAATAGATGCAGTATTTTAGGCTGGGAGAGCCATCACATTTTCTGTTCTAATATAACAAACATAGCTTCAAGATACAGAAGGCACTGCATGTGTATGAAATGGTGTTAACTGTTAACACTAATAAAGAGCCACATTTAAAGCCTTTTTCACTTACAGTCTTTCCACGAGTTCTTTTTCATCTAACGCATTTGGAAGATCCTTTTTATTTCCCAAAACTAAGACCTAGACAAAAAGTAACAGGAGAATAATGTACATGTAATCAGAATGAGAATAATAAACACTAAAATTACACTGAAATTGCAGTCAGGAATATTCATAACTCAAATATTTGTCTTTCACTGACTATTATCAAATGTTTTAAACAACATTTGTTTGAAACTGAGGAAGGCCGAAGATTCTCGGCCGAAACGTCTTTATAAGAGTTTCAAACAAACGTTGTTTAAAACGTTTGATAATAGTCAGTGACAGACAAATATTTGAGAATGAGAATAGTCTTTCGCCATTAATTCTTGAAGTGACTTGGTTCCCAACAAAGGTAACGTTTTGCAGGCTACTTACTGGAATTCCCGCTAATTGTGGTTTCTCTAAGAGGCCATGGAGCTCATTTCTCGATGCTTCTAGTTTTTCATGATCTGCGGCATCCACCATGTACCTAGAAAGAACACACTCCAGTTACATACTTGTCTTAGTTCTTGTATTATCAACACAGAAAAAGAAACTTTGCTATAGTCTGCTTTCACTCAGACAGTCATAAAAGGGCGAGAACTACATGTGTTTGTTTAATATGTTCAAGTTTTATTGAGATTAATACTTACACAATGCAGTTTACGCCTCTACAGTATCTCTCCCACATGCTTCTAAATCGAGGTTGACCTCCAATATCCCAAACCTAGCAAACATAAATATCAACTAGGTTAAAAACATTTCACCGACAGTAAGCAGTATAATAGTTTGCATGGAAAAGAAATGGTGACCCCGGCCAGGCATCAAACCCAGATTACTTAATCCAGAGTCCAGCACACTAACCCTAATGCCACCAAACCACACAATTCGAGCTATACTAGGCTAGCATCAATGAAGCTTGAGGCTTCAGAGTTGCTATCCTTCCTTCAACACTTATTGTGGAAACAAAGGGAGTAAAACATTTTCACAGCCAAAAAGTTGGCCCTTTCTCAAAGAAGTCATAACAAGACAAACTTTAAAACTTACCTTTATCGTAACATTTCCCTTGGTAACTTTCCTCATATTGAATCCAACTGTAGGTATCATGTCTTCACTGAACTGACCAGACTGTAAAGAAAAAGAAAACAAACAACATTGGCAACGATTCACTTATTACTTGCAGTCTGTTTTGCTACCCAGGTGCTCGGGGACAGTAAAATTTTACCACCAAATCAAGCCAAAGTTACACAAAGTCTACTGGCCCACATTGCCAGAGCGTATTCTGGCTTCTGTACCATAAAGCATCTAGGGGTATTGCTACTCTTCTTGAATGGGATGTTAGTCCATCGGAGGTTAGCCCCTAACATTGTTAGGTTTCTCTGACAGTTTGCTGGTACCCATTTATACACCTGGTGGGGGGTGTGGTGGCCTAATAGTTAGTGCACAGCTGGACTCCAGATTGAGCACGAACCTGGCCAGGGCCACTAAGTTGTGTTCTTGAGTAAAACACTTTACTCTCATGGTGTCTCTCTCCACCCTGAGCCCAGTTGTTCAAAGGGTGGATAACACTATCCACTGCCCAGTGTATAACTGTCATACAAAACCTACTTCGCTATACACCGGATAGTGATTTATCCAGTGGATAATGTTATCTACCCTTTGCAAAACTGAGGCCAGGTGTATAAATGGCTACGAGCAAATTTAATGCTGGGGGTAACCCAGTGATGGACTAGCATTCCATCCAGGGGGGGGGGGGGGGTAAAAATACCCCTTTTTGCTTCATGCCACGGAAACTGGAATAAGCTCTGGCCTGATAGGCCGCTAGGCTCAAAATATGCAAACTAGGCCTTAACCTAAATTTATACACCTGGGTGGAGAGGCACTGTGAGAGCAAAGTGTCTTGTCAAAGGACACAACACAGTGTCCCCAGGCAAAGAAATACTTTGACCAAGGAAGCTCAAACCTTGTAAGCTGAAACTCTGAAAAAGTTTGGATAATCAAGAGACAAGAGAAGCAGCAAATAATTGAATCATTAGTGAAGAAATTATTCAACATGACACGAGCATGGGACAAAGAAAAAATCTTAGTTCCCGATGGGAATCAAACCCATGGCCTCCCAGAATACCGGTTGGGTGCTCTAACCAACTGAGCTACGAGAGACTTGTTGTGAGCTGGGCCATTTACTAAGTTGATATGTGACATGTGTCCTCACTATTTATCACCAAGCTTGAAATCTACCATCTTTATTATTTACTACACATTTGATGATTTCGACATTGCTGAGCCTAGCAGTTTGCAGGACGCGTGTCACATATCAACTTAGTAAATGGCCCAGATCACAACAAGTCTCTCGTAGCTCAGTTGGTTAGAGAGCCCAACCGGTATTCTGGGAGGCCATGGGTTCGATTCCCATCGGGAACTCAGATTTTTTCTTTGTCCCACGCTTGTGTCATATTGAATAATTTCTTCACTATTTATCACCGAGCTTGTAATCTACCATACCCTAGTTATTCAGTTATCAGGCGCACTCGGTTATAAGACACACCCCAAACTTGGCAACATTGTTATGCTAAGTTTACAAACAGAAAATTCTCCAAAAACACTCGGTTATAAGACGCACCATGAGTTGGAGTGTTGAAAAGATGTAGTGATCAATTTAAGGAGAGTTTTTTCTTACAAAATTTGACTGTTTGAATGTTGTTCATACTCCTTGGCACAATCTTCGAGTAAAAAGCTAACATTTTGTGCTAAAAAAGACGTAAATCCACTTGAGCAAAACATCTTTCCATCGTTCGTGCTTCGAACTTAGCTGCTGAGTAACCTGGCAGATGTGTAGTTTCCAGTAACCACTGAGTTTGTAGCTTGGTTACCAAGTTCTCAAGCATGCTTCGTATCGCTTCGAACTTTGTTTATCGAGTGTTTTTCAAAGATTCTCAAGCTTTTTTGGTATTTTCCTTGTCTTCTAAAGTCATTTTCCACTTTCCACGCTTAGAAAGGTTTGTTTCAAATGAGTAAGCTTGATTTTCTTTGTCTAATTTCAACAAAATGCTGGCATATACAGGTGTCACTAAAACTTGTTTTATATACGCGTTAATAAACTTTGCGTTTAAATTTAATGTTTCTTATATCTTTAATACTGTTAAAGTCATTAACCAACATTAAGTGTTTTCATTTCTCTTGTTTTAACTGTAAGTTCCGGTAAAATGGCGGTCATAAGATTTTGTTGAGCGGAAATACTCGGCTATAAGACGCACCCCAATTTTGGCATGAACTTCCCACAGAAAAACAGATTTTTCTCGAAAAAACCGTGCGCCTTATAACCGAATAACTACGGTATTTATTATTCACAATTGAATCATTGTACCTCCTAAAGTAACTGTAAACAATGTAGCATCAATGCTATAGTTGATTTTAACAAGAGTGTCATGTACTTAGCACCTACTTAGAAAAGTTCATAGACAAGTGATGTGAAATAGGGCTACTTTAATTACTTTGTCACTCTAGTGGTCACACGCAAGGGAGGTAGACTTAAATCAAAGCCTCCAGCAAGACCATAGAAAGGCTAATTATAAACCTGAGTAGTGGTAAACCACAGCAATATCATGTCTGGGCTAAATTGCAGAATACTGTGCAACTTATGTGTCTTACTGAAAAACATTTGATTTATGCCTTGTTTTTCAAAAAGTTATGACTCATGGATGCGTTTAATCTTATGGAAAGGATATTCTGCAATTGCATACCCCCTACACTGTATAGCTATCATTACATGATGTAAACTTTATAACCACATCATTAATAAAACTGGTGGTGTTAATATCTAAGAAATTAAATAGATCTTTTTGCAACTGATAGATGAGCAATTTAACTTTTCACATTAAAGATCCATTTTATTAATCTACAAAAGCATAGCCGAGAGGAAATAATTCCTTGGACAATAGGCAAAGGTTATTGTTTAAATGTCAAAGTACAAGCAATAATTTTTCCATTCTAAAGGACCTTAAAAAAGTCACGCATTTCATCTCCTCTCGCCTTGCGTACGTATGTCAGTTTTATGAACATATACGGGCTGAAAGATGTTGAGGAGTTTAATACATTGTTTTCATACACTGAAAAACTGCCAAATAAAGAAATAACTAGCAAATTATGACGAAATTAGCTGTGACTATTAAAGGTTTTTATGTAAGTTCGCTTACCGCAATAACATTGACAAAAGTGGTCTTCCCAGAATACTGCAAGCCTACCAATGTAAGCTCCATCTCTTCCTTCCAGAACAGGCTTTTTATCCAGTCTAATATACTCCGAAAAAAGGCCAACATTTTCGTAAATGCAACGTGCAGAAACACAAGCCTTCACTTCTCTTTTGCTTTTCGTCTCTTCCTGACTTTGTGTCACATGACACAAGATGGCGGCTGCTATCCCGTAAGGCATTGCGAGAGGGAGAGACCGTGAGGAGCTGGTGCCGCATTTCAGTCATTTCAGCGCAAAACAATTCAAAAATTCAACATGGAGATCAAATGGTTTAGATTACGGCGTTCAAATTGAAGCAAGAATGAGCACGATCGAGCAGCTTAAAAGCGAAGTCGAACGGCTAAGTAGTGAGCTACAGCAAGCCTGTTTAGAAAAAGTCCAAGCGGCTGAATATGGGCTTGCCGTGTTGGAAGAAAAACAGAGATTACAAGAACAATATGATGAACTGGAAAGCGCTTTGGAAGCGAGCAAGCAAGAGTTGGAATGTCTTAGAGAGGTATTTAATATGAAATCCTTGTTCTTGTTCCTTATAAGAACATATTGTTTAAGGGTTGGTTGAGATCAGAGTTTAGGATCGCGAAAGAATTACTAACAAAGGTTTTTGATTTTCCTTTAATTATTTACGGCTTGCAAGTGTAAATACAAGCTAAAAGCCTAATCAGATTGCGTGGTTCATCGCATAACCGTTTTTTGCTCGTTTAATAAAATCGGAATCTAAAATAAAAAATCCCTGTTTGGAAACAATCAAATATCTTTTAGGAATTTCTGCGAATGATATTCCAAATGTGTAGACATATTAGAAGGAAGTTGATTTATAAAATACGTGACGTGGACAATCGGATATTTTTGCAGCCCATATTTGAAAGCTTAAAAGATTATGTATATCATATTGCTGTTGAATATTTGTTGGCTAAGTATAATGACTGAAATGCTTGCCAAGACATAAACCTTGAAGCAAATTTACGTGATGAGTTTTTGAGAGAACGTGTCCCAAAATTTGGAATTTTTACCAATTGAAAATGTTATCATGGTTTGTTTTATTTCCTAATTAAATTAACCTGATATTGCCTCTTTCTGAAGAATTTATATAATTTATGTGACTTGTGTAGTACACAAATATTTTTGTATATTTGAATGTCGCATAGCAACGACTTGTGAATGTACATGTATGTTGACTGAGCAGAAGTTGAACTATGCTAAATTGCTCCCGGGGGGGGGGGGGGGGGGAGGAGGGGGGTTTTTTTTTTTTTTTTTTTTTTTTTTTTTTTTTTTTTTTTTTTTTCCCCCCCCCCCCCCCCCCATATTGCTGCTCATTATATTACATCTGCTATGTCTTGGGCAAGAGCACAACATAACAACCAAGCTACAGAGGCTTTGGTTGTTTGTCCATAAAATAATCCTTCAAGGTTTATTTATTATGTCTTGGCAAGCATTTCTGTTATCTTACGGAGCCAACAAGTATCCAACAGCAATATGATATACTGTCTTAGCCTTTTAAACCACCCCTAGAGAAGGGGGTACTCTCCAAAAATTTGGTTCTGAGTGTGCAGAATGCTTCGTTTGAGACCAAATTAAATCATGGCAATCCGTTTCAATCTCTGATCCGTCCCTGGCCTTTTGGCCATCCATACCTTCTTTTGTATTCGCTGTGTCATTGAAATGTTCCTTCACTCTTTTTTATTTTTATATTTAAGAAGTTTAATGGTCATTTCCCATACCTAAATTTAGCTAAAATCCATGACACAGTCGCTTTAACCAGCCTATAGTAATACTTCAGAAATGTAGAGAATTTTTGTTTCTGTCCTAAATAAGCCACAAGTCATAAAATTAATATTATTTATAATATTTTTTTTCTTACAACAAAGGTTCATGAACAGCTGAAACTTGAGCAAGAGAAAAGAAGCAGGTTTGGAGATGATCGAGAAGAAAGTCTTGTCAAGGAGAGCGAATCGAGAGAAGCCACCTATCTTCATAAAATAACAGACTTAGAAAGTGACCTGCGACAAGCAAGAAAAGCTGAAAGAGAGGCACAAATTGAAAATGAACGACTGTCCCATCAGGTCTCTAACTACGCAAAGGAAATTGAACAATTTGCTCACAGTAAGAAACTGCTTAGCGATGAGATCAGGGAGCATAAATACAGAGAATCCAAACATACACAGGAATTTAGCGAGCTTGAGGAAGAAAATATTAACCTTCAGAAGCAGTACTCGGCACTAAGATCATCACTGGTGGAATTTGAATCGTTGAAGGTTGAAAACAAAAGCTTGACAGACGAAATGGAAGCAGTACAGTTACAACTGCAGGTTGCCTGCGACAAACGAGATCAATACCAAAAACAACTCAATGAGGCTCTTGAGTCCTTGAAGGAACAGCGAGATCGAAACACCCTTCTTCAGAAAGAACTGCAAGAAAGCCGTCAACGTCGGTCACCTACACTTAGCAGCTGGCATGAGGAAAGCCGATTTATTGCACTTGAAAGTCCAGAGAAGGCCAAGCCAGAACAACCTGTTGAACACCCTTTAATTCAAAGCATTATCGAGGAATACAAACCTGTCCCAGGGTTGGTTGAAGATCTGATGAAAGAGCTTCAGCTCTCGGAGGCCAAAGAAATGGCACACAAACTTGATCAGTTGAGTAGTGAGAAAAATGAACTTACAAATGCACTGGCTAAGAGAGAGAAGGATGTTTTGAAGTTAAGAGAGGAGTTCGATGCTATGCAGACTTTGACTGAGGCCAAGATTCTGTGTGAAACACTGGATGACAGCGATGACGCGGCAGAGGAGAGGGAAGCGATCAGTGTTAAGATAAACAACCAGCTGAAGGAACTGGAAGAAATCCGAAAACTTTTGAAGGGTTATCAAACCAAAGACAATAAGTCGCAAGCTTTGATCAAAGACTTGAAAAGTGAGATTGACAGCTTGAGAGCGAAAATGGCTGGCTTGCAAACGAAAGCTGATGAGGCGACATTCATGACAAAACGCGTCAAGGAACTCGAGGAGCAGATGTTAAATATGAAAAATAAAGGGAGTGAGTCGGAAGAATTGATCAAAAACCTGCAGGAAGATGTGAAGTCCATGAGCGATCTTGCTGGAAATGCGCAAGGAAGCCTTAACTGCACCCAGGATGAACTGAGGTACGTCAGCGAAGATTTGCAGAGGCTTTACAAGCATGTTTGCTCAGCTAATGGTGACCATCCAACCAATTCATTTGCCAAGAAAGAAAAGCAGGAAAAATCAAAAACAGCAGCACAAGCTGAATCAAATGCTGCAAATTCCAACACCAAGGAAAGTGCTGCAGAAGTACGACAGTCTCCAATGGGAAGCGAGAATCCAAATGAGACGATGGAAAGAGGAGATCCTTATTCCTGTTACAGACTGATAAGCTCTGTGCGTGATCAAGTGAAGTTTTTGAAACAAGCAGTTGAGAAGACCGTTGAAATTTCCAGACAGCGTGCATTAGAGTATAGGGTGGTCGTTAGCGATGACGAAACCAGTGGAGGAGAGGACAACGAAGTTCAAAAACAACAAATTGTAAAGCTTCAAAGTTTGCTGACCACGAAGCGAGAACAGATTACTACCCTTCGCACTGTTCTCAAGGCTAACAAGTCCACTTATGAAGTTGCACTGGCAAATCTTAAAAGTCGCTATGAAAATGACAAGGCAGTGCAGTCAGAGACAGTAGCACAGCTAAAGAGAAGCCTAAAAGCTCTAAAAGCTGAGGTGTCGACATTTGCTTCACTGCGTGGTATGTATGCGGCAAGGTGTGAGGAGTATTTAGTGCAAGTAGACGAGTTGCAGCGTAAGTTTGCTGCATCAGAAGAGGAGAAGAAGACCCTTAATCAACTTCTCAAACAAGCCATTCATCAGAAAATTGATCTTACACAAAGACTGGAGGAGTTTGAGATCGCTCGGGAAAGGCTGCGTGCCTACACAAGAAAAAGTAGCAAGTCCAACCGATCAAAACCGGTTACCCGTGTATAGAACTGAATGTGAACCACCTAAAAGGTGAAAGTTTTATTCTTTGAAATAACTTGCAGTCTACAGTCAACTCTTGTTATAGCGGACACACTCTAGGTGTGGTTTAGTGACCGTTATAGCGAAAGTCTGTAATAGCAGGAGTCATTTCCAGTCAAACCTCTTTTGCTGGGGATCTGGATTTTGTCCGTTATGGCGAGTGTCCGCAATAGCAGTGTGTCCGCAAGGCGAGAGTTGACTGTATTTTATCATTGATAGTTAAAACCTTCACTTGCAAATCAAGTGATATTTTGCTTGCGTAGACTGGTAGACAATGCAATGTCTGAGTACATGACTAGTCGACTAGAATTAGAATTGTTCAAAGGGCTGTTTTTCAAAGGCCACTAGTTAGTATTATGTGCAAAAATTGCTCATTTAACCATGGTTTTAGGGATTTTATTGCTCAGATTTACTATAACATTCTATTGACTACTAAACAGTAGCTTTTAAATTGAAAAATGCATGTAAGTAGTGTAAGTTTTATTCTATAGCTGTGCAATATTTTACATTGTACAGTATTTTAAGCAAGCTCAATTCAGGTTACACACAATTTAATAGACAGTGCTATTTATACAGTCCGTTGGTAGCTTCATAAATGAGCTGAACCCCCCGGTGGGGGGGGGGGGCACTAAAAAAAGTTTTATACAGGGAGGCTCCGCCCCGAGCTCTGACCCCTTACCCTTTTATATACCATTTTTGACAGAAATTGTACCCCTTTCGTAGACCTTTTACTGAAAAAGGGTACCCCTTTCATATACCTTAAAGACATGGCATAGACTTAGAACAGGACGTTTTCTTGTCATTTTCACGTAGCGCTTAATACATTAATAAAATAATACAGCCGTTAATTGCGTCTGTTCGAAATATTTTAATTAAAGGTCTTTTTAAATACCTAAATGACAGATTTCCATACCCTTTCATATACCAAAACTTGTAAAAGCCCTACCCTTTCATATACCTTAAGCCTGAAAAAGGTACCCCTTTCGGGCGGAGCCTCCCCGTATAGGCCATTATAGGAAGTACCCCCCCCCCCCCCCGGCTGAACGCCAAAAGGTCCCAAAAATTTCAGAAAAATATAAAAAGCCTTCCAACTTACTGTTTTATGCAGTTTAGAATAATTTTTATTAGATTAATGAGAATTTATACTCAGTTATTATATGTGGGTCAAAATTACATTTTATAGAAAAAAAAAACATATTTTCAATGTGTCCAAAGCAATTTTAGCCCTGTTTTTAATACTTGTTAAATCACAGGGCTTTAATATAAAAACAAGAATTATACATATTATAAAAAAATACATTTAAATACAGGTTGACACACTGTTTGTGGAATATAGCTGCTTTGATTGGTGGATTAGCAAATCTGTGTAATTTTATCCTTTAATAGTCTGGGTTATCAATATGCAGTGGAATTCCAATTTCTGGAACCCTGTAATTTCTCTAACCTCCCAAGAACTCTAAGACATTTTCTTTCAGGCTCAGTTGAATACTGCAATTTTAGTAACATAGAAATCTCTAAAGAAATTTCGTGTGACTGTGTAGTGCATATAACTAGTGAATTGAAAACGATAATTGAAATGAAAAATGATGGCATTTCACATTTAACACTGAAGAAGGGGCAGTAGCCCCGAAACGTATGGAAACATTATACTACCATCAGGCGCATTTTTCATTTAAATTATCGTTTTTAATTTACTGCAATTTTACCCTGATTTCTTGGACCAATTTCCGTTTCCCTTGGAGGATTGAGAAATAAGGATACCACTGTTTTAAAATAATGTTAATTTTTAGAAAATAAATATTGCTATTTATCACTCGTACTTATGAGTGCCATAGGTGTTGGCTAGCAGATTTCCACAGTTGTTAGCCTTATTGATGTCGCTGCTTTTTTTCTTGAAGATTACATTACGAGGGGATCTGCTAATACATGTAGTAGGGATGTCGTTAAGGGCTAGCTGACGGCTATTTTCACCGGCTGAAAGAAAGCTTAAATCAAGCTAAAATTTCACATTAAAACAAAGACTTTGGTAAACTTTTAGAGCTGCCAGGACCAGAAAGGCTAGCTGAGCTTGCTAATGAGCCGGCTTTAGTTAGTGTTTTCATAGCTGCATCCCTGCTATAGTACAGGTGTGGTTTTATAATCAAAATTATTATTACCGGTACTCTATAAAAACTGTTGAATACAGAAGGTATATTTATATTGAATATATCAGTCTTCACTTGAGATTTACCGCTGTATAGCAAAAAAAAAAACATTGTTGTATTACTGAAAAAAGGTACTTTTAGTTTTAAACTCAAAGTACCAATTTCTTCAGTGATACAATTATGGACTTATTGAAGTTGGGAATTAGTTTCTACCTGAAGTACGGTAAGTATAGAGAGTAGCAAAGGGTGGGTCGTGATCCCGTTTCACGCACAAATTGTAACTAAATTCACGTGTCAGATAAACTTGAAACAGCAGAATTCGCGAATCACGTGTATTTGTTTGCTTTTTTCACACATCACAGTTTAATTTTTGCTTTATTTTCATGCTCTATTTTCGCCCTTTTCATGTCATGCATAAACCCTTTGCTACCCTCAGTATAGCGTGTATTTTTCAGCATTGGTCATTATTATAGCATCTGTTGGCTTCATTTCCAGCCACTTTTCAGAAAAATAAGCTTGACGTATTCCTGTCCTGAGCAAACTCAGAAAGGAATGAAGACCAGCCTGGAGAGAGTAGTGGAAATTAAGCCTACAGCAACTGACAAGGGGCAAAGACTTGAAACGTTAGTTCTTAAATCTAAGCCGTAGGGCCCAGTTGTTCAAACTGTAGGGGTGGTGAATGGTCCTTCAAGAAATGCGTGTCTCGCAAAATTTAAGCCAAATTTCAGGGATCTCGTCGTCTCGAATTTTTCTTTGACGCCTTCGCGGAGTCTCGATTTCTTTTGCAAGGCTAAAAAGGTCTCGGGCTCACAGAAAAGATATCAGTCTCGCCGTCTTGCAAAGTCATATCCACCGGATAAATCACTATCCAGTGGATAAGTGTTGGCAAAGCAAACTACGTTATCCACTGGATAGATGCGGTGGATGGCGTTATCCACTTTTAATGACCAGGGGCAGTTGACTTCATGAATGTGAATTTGGTACTAAATAAAAATGACGCTAAGGCCAGCTTGTTCAAAGGATGGACATTACTACCCAATGGACAAACTGTCACTGTTTAGTGCATGTTTTTGTCTCGATATAGACTAATCTAGTGGATAGCATTATCCATCCTTTAAACAACTGGCCTTGAATGCCCTATTTTATCAATCTTCAAGTCAAGGTCTGTTAATTAAGATATTTACTTTTCAAACTTTTAGGTATTTTAGCATCAGATTAAACTTTTGAATACTAAAGTACATGCAGCTATTTTTAAGACCTAGCACATAGCTAGTACATGTATTTTACCCATTTATTGGAAAAATGTTACTACTGTATTTTTGTGTAGAGACTTAATTAATATTTTAATATATTTATCCTCTTTCTTAATTATTACTAGATCAAAAGGTGCAAATCTTTTTATTTCAGTACAGTTTAATCCTAATGAAGCTGAATTTCATGTAATTGAAACCAAACATGCATAACCCAATCACTGTGATTCATGTTTGATATAAATTCAGACTTCTGTTTACCTGCAAAAGCATATTAACCATTCAATGAATTTTTAGATATCTCCAAATATTGAGTTTGTTCATCAACTATGCTATAACAAGAAAACATCAAACTTACAGAATGTCACAGTCTGTGCTGCTTGTAAAACTGAGAGTTGTGTGTACGGCTAATGAAAATTTCCACATTTAAATTTGGCCTTATTTGTATAAAAAAATAATAAAAGACGTATGCAAAATGTTTTGCTTGTATTTTTAATTAGTGATTCAAAGTGCTTTACTAAGAGTGGTTTATGACTTAATAAGGGGCACAGGGAGGGTAGGAGTCTACAGGAGCAAAAAAAGAGAGAGGGGGGAACAGGATTCTCAAAGCGGGTGGGAAATTATTTGGAAATAGGAACCTTTTGATGACAGATGCCTGTATTTACTTATTAATATAAAGGCCATCGAACCTTGATCCCAGGCTCTCTCCTCTTTCCTCCTTTGTCCTCAATGACAAGGGAGGAAAGGAGAGAGAGCCTGGATCAAGGTTGGTATAGCTACTGTAAATGGGAAAATGAGCCTTCATCACTTGTTTTTCTTGCAAAACAGCTTTATTTTTCTGTCCTTTGTTTACAAAGATCATTGAAAAAAAATAAAATACTTTCAGTAAATACATATAAATGTTTATAAATAATATTTAATAAATTATACTTACAGAAAAATTTTGAAAAAATTATGCATATGATAGCATCATTATAATAAAATAATATATCATATAATAATATATGTTACTTGTGCGTGTATCACAGTCACTTAACCATTCTTCCTGTAATTTTTGTGACCTCAGTAACATTAAACTTTGAATTTTTCAATGTGTAATTTCTTTTTAAAAAAATTGATTAAATTCTTATTAACCGTGCGAAACCGGTTCATAATCTGGCTGGCATTTTTTTGTCGTTTTTTTTTTGTCGGTAAATCGTTCCAGACCCACGCAGCCCTGCCGGCTCCTTTGTTACGGTCACGCAAGATTTGATGACCGCTTGGACATGTCCAAGCTATTTAAAAACTACCACTTTATGTCAGACCCATGTCACGCGATCGCTCGCCTGTAGCTTTAAATAATTATTATAAATACTTTTAAAATAAGTGAATTTCACTTATTTTAAAAGTATTTACGAACACTCTGCGCTCTGTGTGAAATAGTAACTTGAATTTGTGTCATTTAGGCGTTAGGCTCGGAGCGAGTACAAGTCGTACAATTTACCCGGAATGCGTTGAATATTGCAAAACAACGACTTTTTTGTTTTAAGTTTATTCTGGGAATCGAAACGTATATTGCAAGCTCAGCAAGAATGTGTCAAGGCATGGGATACACGTCATCGCGCCAGGGGAATTACCTGCGCAGGCAAGTATGCTCTATTTACAGCTAATTCGAGAAAGGTTGTTGGAAAGACTATTCTTAATTTGGCGTGAAATGGACTTCTTTTAATTCAATTTATGAACTGGTTTAGGTTTATTTTATTAAACATTCGGCACAATATAAATATTTGCTTGCATTCCATGCGTAAGCAGGCATTTCTCCGACCAGGCGTGCTGAAGGAAATTCATGTCACGCACGCTCCGTGACTGACGCAAACACGACTTGTGTGTTTATGAAGTGACTGCTTTTCTAAAGATTTTCTGAAAGAGGTGGTCAAACACTAACCGCACGGTTACAAACTGCTTGCAGATTCTTGTATTGATTTGATGCAGCAATAATTTCAAATTCAATGCAACAAAATGTGAGTTTTACTGTTCAAAACCAGTAATTAAGTGTTGTCAGTAGAACCGGGCAAGCTCCACGGATCGAGGTTGGCCGATTCCCTTCAAACTTTCAGTGTTTTTTCTCTATCGGATAAGATTACGATCGGTGCTATTCTTAGTAAAATAAAATAAATTCCTTCGGATTTTGACCACCCCCTAGTTTTCGGAGCAAATTAAGCAAGATACGGTGGCAAATTTATGTCAACTTCCACGGCTAATTTTACTAACGTTGGATATATAACCCTTGATCATTTTTACGACTGTTACGTATTGACCGGCATATAAACAACTCATTTCTGTAATATAAACGATTTTGGATAAAAAGCTTTACTTTGGCTCGACTCCAAATATTATCATTTTTTGGTTATCAGAATCAAGGAAATTTTTTGCAATTTTTAAAGCCATTTTTTTCCAAAGTGCGGCAGTCTCTTTTGAAACGAAACATACTTTTTACCAGTCCGTCCACAAGTCTAAATAAATCCGCAAACTCTCATTTGGCAAGTCAAAATCCCGTCGCGTGAACTTCCTCACAAATTGACCTAATTAGCATAAATTATTTGAACTAATTTGCATAATTGTTGATTTGCCAGAAAATTGTCACGCTTTTTGTTTCATGTCGAGGGTGTTTATTAACTTCTTTTTTAGTATTAATAAGCACGATAGACTACTTTCTCAGAATAGTAGGTATATTTTAAAGAATTTTTCCACTTACAAAGCAAAAATTCTTTCCTACAAACTTCCAAGAAATTTGATCAAACTTGATTTGTCATTGAAATTCATGTCTCCCCGAAAAATTGTCACGCTTGAGCTATTACATGTTCTCTTCAAGTGTTTATAACAATTCTTTTTTCAGTTTAGTGGGCATGCTTACATAGAGCTTTTTCGATTGTTTGTTCGTTTGCTTTTTTTAACATGGAATGTATGATTATTTCCGCCGCTTCTGTAGTGACTAGTATGCTGAAGCGTTTTCTGTAACCAAGAATGTAATTATCCCGAATTATATTTTTCATACTAAAAGTGAAGAGGGAAAGCTAATTAGGAACAACACGTTAAAATAAATTGTAGTTTAGAGGGCACACAATCGCAGATTGTACTGGTGACTAATCTTTAAATAAGAAGCGTTCGTCCGTCCGTCCGTCCGTCCATCCATCCATCCATCTATCATGATTAACTAGCTATCTATCTGACTCACGCCTCATAAGCCTGGGCGTCAGCTTTGGGCTCATTAGCAAGGTTGATCTGATCCTGAATCGAGCTGGGCACATTGTTATTACAAATGACACATAAATGCCCATGATAATTTATCCTAGACATAGAAAAAGTTTACTGCAAACTGGGTACGCAGAAAGAGTAATTAATACATGCTCGTATCAAACCCATCAAGGACCGCGGAAAAGCATAAAGATGGCACGCCGCATAAGCAAACAATACTCGGAAAAATATATCAAATTCACCACTGTTCCCATTGGCTCTTGTAAGTATAAAAATTAATGAATATGTGCTCCGAATATAAGGAACTGGGTAGCGTAAACATACATGCATAGTTGGAAGCTATATAATTTATTGCTGGTTACTTGTATATTTATTCGAATATCCACGTTGGGAGGGAGCCAATTGTTAGGGAAACTTACCTTGTTGATGGGAGGGTAAGCGTGACAGGGAGGTAGGGGGGATAATGTACTCTGCTGTGGGTTCAGAGGTCGAAATTTTATTATATATATTAAAGAGAGTCTCCATGGCAAATGAATAAGATTCTCCACTGGGCCGATTAAGGCTCTTTCTTGTCGTATTCTTGGGGCGCTTTCATTCAAATTTGCCGCTTCGCTGATTTTAAATAATTAATAATATGATTCAGATATGATGTCCTTGCATTCTACCCTATGATTGAATTTAAAACACGTTCTACTAATAGGAGGTCTGGAACAAAAAAGTTACGTAGGTAGCCGGCATGAGGTGTGGAAGGATAAGCGTTTCGGAAACCGCTCGGATTTTTTCTCCCCTTGCCTCTTTTTTACCATTTTGGAGGCTAAATAATTCTACATGGGGGTTACCTGTCAACGCAAATCACATTAAAATGTGGTACGATAATGGTAAAGATGTTGATGAAATGCGAAGAAGATGATGATGATGATGATGATGATGATGATGATGATGATGATGATGATGATGATGATGAGGAGGAGGAGGAGGAGGAGGAGGAGGAAGAAGACGAAAATGGCGATTGTCATGACTACGATGTTGATGACTTTGTCGGTGACCATTGTTGCGATCGCTATTTTAGTTGTTATTATTGTTTTAATACCTGTGTGTTCGACCAGAATGGCAGATAACGCCCAGACATTTTTGATTAAAAAATTCGATGAGCGTGCAAGAACTGGAAACAAGGCCGATCCTGTACAGGTAACGACGGAGACGAAGATGCTTAGAAACGAGGATGGTCAGCTCGGCACGTTTAACCCTGGAGAGAGCAGGACTGCGCAACAGAGCAGCAGCATGTTCTTACGCCGAGCAGATGTGCAGCGCTATAGGGGTATTGACCCTGAGGAAACCACTAAGGAAGACATTTACCGCGGTGTCGGAGATGGCCTTGGACACTCTCAAAAGTTTGGTGATGGATGACATGGGCAAGCAAAGCCATCAATTTTTGTTTCTTGTTTATTTGCGACCTTGTTAAAACCAACAAAATTGACAATCTCAAACTAGTTGTCCTGAAAGAAATCTGCAAGCAGCTACATCTGATGACAAACGGACCGTTATCAAGAAAAAACTTTCATCGAGGCCATTGAAGCAGTTTCCGAAATTTGTCCATGCTTTCAAAAGTAACTTAACTAAAAGCTTATAGCTAATAACTAATAATTTTGGCACAAAGCTGAATTGCCCTAAAAGCACATATGTCGCTTTTTGTAAGCTAGGTACACAGAGTCTCTGAGATGACAGGCATTTTTAATACATGTAAAATCGCGAAGATATACCCATTGGCTAGTTTAGCCCGTGTTCGACATTACGTGCCAATTAACAAACCGCCAGCTACGTAGAATCGTCAGTGTTCTCTTTTGTTGTTTAGATATCAAAATTGGATTTGCAAAGTTTTTATTATTCATGCCATTTGTGTAGATGTAGTTACCAAAGACATCTACTGCCATTTAGGTTAGAAACACAAGGGTGAAGAGGAATAATTTAGTGTTCATTAACCAGCTCTATTTGAAGCTCTAGCATCTCCATTATTACAGCTCTATTAAAATTATGTTATACTTTGATGGTATCCTATTCTATTTTTCCATAGTAAAAATTCGTCATTCTTATTCTATTATTCCCTATCGATGTTCGTACCCAAATTAATCATTCGGACTCAGCTCTGAACTTATCTTACTAGTTAGGTGAAAATCTTAGTATTTAGACTATAGTTCTACATGCTGTAAGAAATGTCACTGCATAGACGTGATCAAGGATAAAAACTATTTTTTGTTTCGTCCCCGACAGAACAAAAGTAAATATGAAATAGCTGGGAGATTTCAACAACAAAATAGTGTATTAATCAGCTTCGTTGACACAATCTCTATATATTGTCACGTTGTCAAACAAAAAAATTGATTACAATATTGAAACGTGTATTAAATTCTGGTTTAAGTTTAGTAACAAGCTTCTAATGCATGCAACGCGTAACTAAACTGGCCACCTTTATGGCATGATGTTTGGTTATGAAGATTAACTACTTCTGTCAATCTTGTTGCTTTATTGTAGATTAAATACAACACACGATGTTAGTTATAAGTGCCATTTCAGTTCAGTCGTATACTCAATATAGCATATGATCAGACACCGAACAGTCGAACATGCAGACTTTTTTTACGCCTGAAAAACCAATCAGTTTCATAATAAACAAAATACGATGATGTGTATTATCGTTTGCATCTGAACAGCTCAAAAGTAAAGTTTTCTCCAAAAAATTAGGCATATACAAGTCTGGTCAAATTCTTAGGAAGCCTGTAGGATAGACTTTTACTTTGTAAGTGGGAAAAATCTTTTAAGTATACCTACTATTCTTAGAAAATAGTCTATCGTGCTTATTAATACTTAAAAAGAAGTTAATAAACACCTTCAACATGAAACAAAAAAGCGTGTCAATTTTCTGGGAAATCAACAATTATGCAAATTAGTTCAAATTATGCTAATTAGGTCAATTTGTGAGGAAGTTCACGCGACGGGATTTTGACTTGCCAAATGAGAGTTTGCGGATTTATTTAGACTTGTGGACGAACTCATAAAAAGTATGTTTCGTTTCAAAAGAGACTGCCGCACTTTGGAAAAAATTGGCTTTAAAAATTGCAAAAAATTTTCTTGCATCTGATAACCAAAAAATGATAATATTTGGAGTCGAGCCAAAGTAAAGCTTTTTATCCAAAATCGTTTATATTACAGAAATGAGTTGTTTATATGCCGGTCAATACGTAACAGTCGTAAAAATGATCAAGGGTTATCCAACGTTAGTAAAATTAGCCGTGGAAATTGACATAAATTTGCCACCGTATCTTGCTTAATTTGCTCCAAAAACTAGGGGGTGGTCAAAATCCGAAGGAATTTATTTTATTTTACTAAGAATAGCACCGATCGTAATCTTATCCGATAGAGAAAAAACACTGAAAGTTTGAAGGGAATCGGCCAACCTCGATCCGTGGAGCTTGCCCGGTTCTTACTGACAATGACACTTAAAAATACCTTCTCTTGAACATGCCATTTTTTTTTAAATAATCTGTACAAACATGACAATAATTGATAAAATTCTGTCTTGCAAAAACTATTCCTCATGCCATAGGACTGCAATGCGTGCAAAGAGCAACAGCTACATTCCTCTCTGCATGCAGCATATATAAAGCTAGGTAATTATTTTCACTTTGTTGGGTACATTGCCGTGCCAAGCTCAAATGTAGCTTCCCATGCACCAAGCTTTATATCTTTGTCATTCATAGCTATAGGCACAGTGTGTCCTTGCCTGTTGGGCATTGATTCATGGTCATCCATTTGTCCGCCTGGAGGCATGCTGGTGAAGATACATTCCCTTTTATCATGATCCAGACAGAAATTGCCACATTTGCTCTGCACATGGATTAAAAAAAACAGAATTGTAAACAGGTACCGGGTAATACAGGGTTGCCACAGGTTGAAATTCTTACAAAATGGAAAAAAGTCAGGGAACTATATTTAAAGTCAAGAAAAATGGACATTTTGAGGAAAAGTCAGCGGAAATTAAAATTACCGGTATATAGCACCTCTGATGCAATACCATTATTGAAGGCTGGAAGACACACTTTCCTGACTACCTATGTAACAATATACCTACCTTACCCTACCTACCAGTAAATACTTACAGGGACTGTAGAATAGTACAAAGACCTGCAACTTCCAATGTTATTGATATCAAGGAGTTTATTCTAATTACATAACAAACATTTAACTGGATGGTAATTCTGAATTGAGTTTTAAGTCAAGGCCTTGTTTTAAAACTTCAAGAAGACAAGTTCATGGTTCCGCTCACAAACCACAAATCTGTCTACAGTTATACATTCAACTCTCGCCTTGCAGACACCTCCCTATTATGGAAACTCTCACTGTTATTATGGACAGGAGTTGAAGTTCCAGCGAATAAAAATTAAGGAAAATAACATTAACTCCAGCTATTACTGACAGACTTTCTCTATTTTGGACACCAAATGATGGAGCCGAGGGTGTCCGATATAGAGGGACTGACTTTAGTTATTCTGCTAGAGGGACAAAATCTATCTGTAATCAGTACCTCATCCAAGTTTGCAGCTGGTAATTTTTGTCTGACTGGAGACAGTTCTGGTAGGATGTGCTGGAGCTGTTTAGTTGGGACATCCTGGAGACGTAGTTTTCCAGAATTCTCCTGATTTAATTGACACTACCACTTCTTAGAGAAGTATGAGTTCTGTCAGCTAACAGTGAAAAAGAAAGACAAAAGACAAAACACAACTTGTAGCAAATAAAATATGTAGGTTCTTTGTCTTCTGTTTTACATCTCTAGGCAGCCTAAAGAGAACCTGAGCTGGATCATACAAATTGCTTGGGAGGGGGGGGGGTGACTAGGGACAGGGGGTCTGTTCTTCCCACTTCCTATACCTTTATTTCCCAGTCGCCACTCTCCGTAGTGGTACTGTCTCTTTGTGTTATTTCTAGTACAAAACATAACAATGTTGCAAAACTTTTCACAATTTCTTGCAGCCCCCACCATGCACCTTTGGAATCCTACTTCTTCCACTACCCTTTTCCTCCTTCTTCGCCCCTATTCTAGATCTCCCAGGCTCAGAACTGTACCCCTGCCCACCTTGAGTTCACTTATTAAGTATGAACCTTATACTAGTTTTATTCCAAATATAAGACTGATGTACAGTTACAATCGCAAATTTGCAAAAAAATCATGTGTCTGTTACTACCATTTGAGTCTATGCATCCCTAAAGCGTGATGACTTAATGCATAGTCGCCAGACCTCCAATGAATCAGACAAGCATTTAAAATCTTTTGCTCTAAAGTGACTCCTGATTGATAACTCTTTCCAAACTTGTTAACCTTTCTCCTCTCCATTCCAACAATATTTTCTGAGGAGACTTTCATCAAAGTGAGTGGGCAAATTTTGAAAATGTTGAAAGCTCATGAAGAAAACATGATTGTATGGCACCAAAACATTGTTCATTTTTTTTTTCAAGTCCATTTTTCCACATGGACTTCGCTGACAGTCAATTAGCAAATTAATTTTATTACCTTTTCTTTGTTTTATATCCTTCTTGTGTGCAGCCATGATAACTTCCAAGGAAAAGAGATCTTGACTTCCCTTTCCTGTGGCCTTATCAATCCTCTTTGGTGAAGGGGCTGTCCTTGTATTGCCTTTCAACTGACGCTTCCGTTCAAAGAATTCCTGTTCAAGAGAATTCAGGTTCAAGAGCTTCAGGCAGATCATCCTTGGAGACCCATGGGTAGCCCCAGGCAGCTATTCACGACGGCAAGATTTTCAGGCAAAAGTACAGTCTGCATGGACTGTAGTGCCACCAGGGCCGTAACTAGCAAGGGAAGGGGTTCTTTTTGTTTTTACCCAAATTTAAAAGGAAAATTTTTTTTTTTGGAAAATATTCTTTTTTTTTTTATTTTTTTTTTTTTTTTTTTTTTTTCTTCGCTGCCACTGGGTCTCCGAGGATGCAGGCAGACAAGATCGATAGAAATCCAAAAATTGTAATTTGCAAGGGTTTCAATAAAAAAATAAAGGTTTCGACAAAAATTTAAAGTAGGCAGCTGGTTTGGATAGAGTACGTAACCCGCTGTTTGTGGAAGAATTTATCTTTCAATTTAGCAAGCGGGCTGCCAGCTTCTCTGAGTGAATAAGAGCAAAGAGCCAACCCCGAGCCAACACTTTTTGTAGGTCATACTGGTTCTGATTCAAAGCACTGAATGTACATCTGTAAGCCAGGTTCCTATTTATAACTGTATAAAATTATTTTTAGTTCAAATGAACGTTACCTTTTGCAGTTTATTCTCATGTTTAAGCTTCAGACGATTCCTAAAATTTATAAATAAAAATGAACATTTTATACAAATCACTTTTATGGCTCATGCCACTTCCTTGATCATGGAGGAAGGGGGGGGTTAATAATAAGTTAACTTTACGCTAAATGTAAAATCTTCTTTAAAAGATTTAAATAAATGTCCACAAGAGGGAGGGGTGGTGGGGAATGGCTGCAAAAAACCGGTAAATCCGTTTGAGCAGAAGAATGGTACATAAAAGAGTAAGGATTTGGACATCAAGGTAGAACCCCCCCCCCCCTTATAAGAAATTTTGTCAAGTAACACCTCCTCCCTCCCCTCCAGGAAAGTGTTGTTTCAAATTCTGGCTAATGTCTTCACATGACCTCAGTTTGATTACCGGTATATGATTACATGTCCCCTCCCAGCCCCTGCCCCCCAGGATCAGGAGTAAATAATTTGTTGAAATTTTTAAAAACGAGGAAAGAAACAGAGGCGCAGGACTGACAATTTTTTGTTGTTTAATAAAAGGCTTTCCTTTCCTCAAGGCAAAAATGTCAACTTCATTGACACTTTTTTACCACACAAGAATTTTCCCAACAGTCTCTGACATGGCAGGGGTCAATCCCAGACACTGGGAAAATAATTACTGATACCACTTATGAAACAATGCTCGGTTTTAACAATTAATGACCCCGTACTATCCAATGTCATCCAACAAAACTAAACTGAGAGATGACATAAACATCAAAACACATAATTAACCCAGAGACCCCCTACAGGAATTAATTAGTGACCCTGTAGACCAATAGTTAATAATCATAGTTGCCGCTAAGCAATTAAACAATTATCACAAAGAATCTATTGTTAAAGCAGCATTAATTTTTCACACTTTCTCGACAAACTGTCTCATGCTATAAAATGAAATTTAAAACGAGCGATTCGGGGGCGATTCGCGCCAATAACAAAGACAATTTGAGAAATTCACAAGGGTTTTGTACCCATTTCACAAATAAAAATCAAGAGTAATATCAGTTTAAAGGTTTCAGTGTGTTCACGGTAGAGTGTTGTTCAATATAACGTAAATATTCGTGGTTTCTCATCGCCTAAAATAAAACTTACCGCGCTCCTCCAACCCAATTCATCTTCCTACGCAGTGAGGCACATTACATTGCAGACTAAATGAAGTAGCAACTGCTGTTGGACGTAATCATTTTGAAGATAAATTTATTTTCCTGTTTTTACGAGCATGCTAAAAATATTTTGTTATCCGAAATTGCTTTTTCCTCACCTTTCTAATTATATGCACAGGAAGTACGGTTTGGTAACGTATCGTTTCGAGAATGAAAAAAATTTGTTTGCAAAAATTTGCATACTACGAGAATTGAGCATGCGCAGTTGACGAGCGTCAGTGAGTCACTGACTGTGTTTATAATTCTTCTGTTCGGTGCTGGCAGAATTTGAGATGTTTTATCCTATAAATCAGGCCTCTTGATTGCCCGGGAATGTCGAATCCACATTCTCTACGAAATTCTTTACCTCGTAAAGGAAAGCACTGGTCGCAAAGTGTGCACGAATGCATTATTCTTCGAGGCTCGAGTGGAAACTTTAATTTACACATCGTTGGTGGAGCAGAAAATGGCGAATTCATCTGTATTGGTGAAGTTAGGCAAGAAAGATTGAGGTACAGACGAGGGAAGATACATCAAGGGGACATAGTTTTGGAAATAAATGGAAAGGCAGTTGCTGGGTACACTCAATTCGACGTCTTGCCTTTGATCAAGAGTTCGAAAGAAGCTGTAACGCTTCGCACTGTAAAGCCAGGTAGGATTAAATGTTTGCGCAAACATTCGAAGATCTATCACTTTAAATATATCTTTCATTGAGTTTGCACCTAGTGTAAGTGTTAACCGCAACGTAGATCAATTTTAACTTGTGGATTTTTGTAACACAAGATCGTTGCATGTGTCGATGCACTAATTGAAGTAAACCGGCTAGAAGCCCCGAGTCAGTGTTTAATAGAGTTTAATTGGAATGTAAGAATGAAATATCTTTCTGATGATCACGCATTCACGTTTTAGGAATGCAGTGAATTGATTTTATCTGAATTTAAACAGCCCATTACAAACTGTTTATTGTCTAGAAGTCTAGTGTTAAAATCATTACCGATGATTTGATCAGAGAGGTTGTCTTTGTTTGGTCAAAGTCTTGTAAAAACGCCATTATAAGCGATGATAATATTATAATATGACAGTCTGTGGTGTCGCTTATATAATGTAGGTCGTTGAACTTAATCTTTCAATCCAACTTGATACTGTACTGCCACAAAGAATTGTATCATTTTATAATGGGAGTCTCTGTCCTTTTAGAAACTTCTTTGACAGGGGCTAAACTTTTACTATCTTATGCTGGAAAGAAAATATTTATTGAAAATATGCCACAGGTCACAATCCAAGGTTATATTACGATATTGTAGACATCTGATTCTTGTTGAACGGTTTTGAATAATAACATTCCGTAGTTTACTCATTCCTTTTAAAATCATTATAATTACTAATCACTCGCTCGTCCGTCTGTGATTTATAATATTGTATGACTGTAAACTAATTAACTAGTAAACCTCTTTTAGTATAACTCACTGAAAGGACACTCCTATAAAAATATTAACTTGCCAGTCTAAAGCATTTTGCATTGCAGGATAAAACATAGAAACATGTCAGATTGATAGAAACATGTCAGAGAGGGAATCAAAACCAGTTATTCCACTAGAATCTGCTAAAAATAAAATACCACCACCAAAATTTTTTTGTTCTGATCAGGAGCTGGGCAATGTATAGTGTATCTTTCAAAGCGTTGACAAGATAACTATGCATATTGTTTATTTTGCTACAGACAGTAGTACTTACTTGATCTTAAATCAACAAAACAAGTTATCTAATTCTTTAGCAATTGCATGTAAATGACCCAGCCTCTTTCTATTTGTTTAATTTGTTAATATTAAAAGCTTGCAAAAACATTAAGCTACAATAAATAATAACATCAATGAGCATGATAATTGTTTCACTTGCACAGTTGCTATCAAAAGTGTAAATTTATAATTTAGCGATAAACACACTTAGCATCCATTCCTTTTCTTTTTGTCTCTCCCTTGATACCCAACCAATCATTGGGTCATCTGTTAGCCTACATTCCTTCACCAGACCAACCCAAATTTTTGAAAATAAAAAGGGAGTTTATGATCCATTGCTTGCTCCCTTTTCTCACTAGTATCTTGATGTTAATATACTTTGTATACAGTCAACTCTCTCTTAACGGATGTACCTCTATAAGACAGACACCTCTATACGACAGTGGTGAGAGTGACATTTCCGATCCTTTACAATTGGTTTTGAAAGGTAGATTACAATTTAATAGGTTTATAACACAGAAATATTAAAGTGGGACAAACTATCAACACCTAGTGTTGTTCCCGTCCCTGCTATTTTTTAGTCATTTTACTGTCTGTAACTTAACTCCCTATAAGATGGACACCTTTCTTAAATGGAAGTTGGAGCCGGTCCCAACAGTGTCCATTTAAAAGAGAGAGTTGACTGTATAACTTACTAAGGATGTAAGGATATAATTAATGCTTGCTTGGCAAAAATTTTTATGTATTTATTTACAAGTCAAATATACTTCTTTTCTTGCCTTTTTTTAATCAATCACACTTTCATATGAGAAAGAGATTTCAAGGGGAAACAAAGCATTAGGCATGGCTTTGAGCCCCCTCCCCCCCCCCCCAAAAAAAAAAAAAAAGATAGTTGAAAGGAAGATTGGTTATGAACTACTAAAATACCTAATCCATTTTTTTTTTCGGCAGGAGACCTAATAACAAGAGACCTGCAGAGGTACCTTTCGACAAGATTCGACAAGGTCTCTATTGACAGTGACTTGCAACAAACCATCCGCGAAAACCTGTACAACAGGACTGTGCCTTGTAAGCATCTGGTTATTTTTGAATTCTTCCCGCCACGCCCCAAGCAGAGTACCTGGGGAACAATGACGACACCCAAGAGAGAGCGTGGGGGGGGGGGAGGAAAAAAGCAAATAAGAGTTAGTCAAATACTATGTTTATTAACCTTTAGTTAGTAGTAAGTCCATGTCTGTTTTTGGATTCTCCTGACCCAGGGTCAAGAGGTCTGGGTTCTAGCCTGACTGTCATTGTTTTGTGTTTATGTCCCTTTTCCCACAGTGCTTTCCTCTGTCTAGGGCTTTTGATTTGTTGGGACATTCTGAAAGAATGCTGGAAGATCACCTGTGACAAATTATTATCCTATCCAGGGAGGGGGGGGGGTACCCTTTCTAGTCACTTCATAAATAAAAACCAACTTATATATACAATTTTGCACTACTAGACTCAAAAAGGCAGTTTTCTATTGAGAAGAATTGACTTAGTTGCCATATTGAACTTTATCCATCAATTGCATAGAGGGTACACGTAGCAGCTTGCAAAGAAGTTAGTGTCTGCTAGCCTGGGGCTGATGGATTTTGCAGTTGGGCTAGTGGACTTAATCCTTCACTTGCCTGACAGGCAAGTGAAGCATCATAAGCATTATGCATATGATAATTGTTGGGGGGCTAGTAAAAATGGTGACGGTTGAGTATGTTCTGGCTACTAGCTTGCCTGAAGGGCAAGCTGGAAAATTCAATATCTTTACACCCTGGGTAGATAATATTTTAGCTTATAATTATCAGCATATAAAAGCTAATAATTTTTTTATTGCCTCTTAGGCACAACACGGGCACCAAGAAATGGTGAAAAGCCAGGAGTAGATTATGTCTTCCTTTCTCTGGAAGAGTTTGCAAGGCTAGAGAGAAGTGGCGCTCTCCTTGAGAGCGGCATTTATGAAGGGAATCATTATGGAACACCAAAACCGCCAAGAGATCCTTTGCCGCCTGATAATATGATATATGTACCAGGCAAGAATGGATCAATGAGTGATGGTGGTAGATCAAGAACAGAGGATGGTCTGGGACCACTTCCGCCCAATTGGGAGATTGCTTTCACTGAAGATAACGTCAAGTATTTTATAGAGTAAGTTTTTTAAATGCAGCTTTAGTGGTTAGAGGGGCGTGGTGGCCTAATTTATTAGTGTGCCAGACTCTGGATCGAGCAGTCCTGGTTTGAGGCCTGGCCGGGGTGATACTGTTGTGTTCTTGGGCAAGACACTTTACTCTCATAGTGCCTCTCTCCAACCAGGTGTATAAAATGGTTAGCGGCAACTTAATGCTGGGGAGGTACCCTGCGATGGACTAGAATCCCATTCAGGGGGAAGTAGAAATATCCCTAGCCGCTTAATGCTACAGAGACTGGGATCAGCTCTGGCAGTGGGGGCCACATGACTCGAGGCTTCCCTTCTTCTCTCTCTTTAGTGTTCCAGTGTGCGGTGGGGTTTTTCATCTTCCCACCCACACCTTTCCCCCCTTTTGTTATTTTTCTTTCCCTTCTCCACTGTTTGTTTGGTGTGATGGGTGCCTGGAAGACTTGCACAGGGGCTTATGGCTGAGCTGTAGGGACTTCCAGCAATGGGAGCAGTACTTAATCTAGGGGGCTGGCAGGTGGGGTTCCCAGTGGAGGCCCCTGGAATCATTCACCAGGCACCCTTCTTTCACATAGTGATGCAATTGTAAATTGGTCAATTTTACCAAGACCCTTCAGTTTTGGCCTTGCTAATGCTGCTAGTATACAACGAGCCTCCATGCTCCAACCCTGTAACGATCACGTGTCAGCATGACACGTGAATACATAATTCTACATCATGCTATATTTTAATTTTATTAAATATTATATCGATTTCACATTAAAAAAGAGCCCTCATACAAACACGATGAAAACCATTCCGTTTAGCTGTTCATCAAAACCGGTAGAATTCATTACGTAAGTTTTCTTTTTCTTCCTTATATCTACCCCACGGGAATGCCACAAACCTCCTTGCCCCAAAAATGTGCCCCTGGCCATTTCGACCCTCACACGGTCATGAATTGTAATATTTGATTTGTCACTTACTTTATAGTCACAGCACTGGTACCACACAGTGGGTGGATCCAAGATTGGCACAGGTCAAAAAAGCTACTGTTGATGAGTGTGACGATGATGGTAAGGATGCAACTGCCGTTTAGTTAGAAAATCGACGTTGTTCATGCACTATGTACTGTGAAACTTTCAGCTACAAAAATTAATAAATGCAAAATTCAGCTCCCGAAATTTCATGAAATTAAGTATGCGCAAAAATTAGTAAGAATAAGGTAACTACACTGTAGCATTTCTCTAGGCCAAAGCCTTGTTCAAATGAAACACCCATCTACAGTGCATGTAACATGTAACCAGGGCTCGTACGGGTCCTGGAAAACTTGGAAAGTCCTGGATTTTTATTGTCAGTGGCACTTTCCAGGACTGGAAAAACCTGGAAAAAGACTACCAGTATTGGAAAGATCTGGAACTCAAGTAACAACTGAATTCTCAGAACTAACATTATAAGGAATGTACAGACAGTAAGAAAAATAATAATTTTGAGATATTGTTAGTGAAAGGGTTTATGTGAATTTTGGAGTCCTGGAAAATCAATCTGAGTCCTTGAAAAGTTCTGAAAAAGTACTGGAAATTTTTTGTGAAAAAGGGTACTACGAACCCTGTGTAACTTTTTTTTTCTTTTGCAGAATTACCATATGGCTGGGAAAGAGTTGAGGATCCAAAGTATGGAACATACTATATTGAGTAAGTGTTTGATGTGGCTAACTAGGAACTTGTATGTGCATTCAGGGCTCAAGACTACGGTCAGGAACTAGGAACTTGTACGTGCAATCAGGGCCGAGACAGGAGCCCAGCCAAAGGCAGTAATGCAGTTTGCGTAGTTTGCCCACAGCCATTTTGGCAGTGAAAAAATCAGGCAAGGGCAAGAAACCGATAAAACGCCCCAGAGAAATAAACAGGTAAACTGTTGATATGTGAAGCTAAAAATCTAGTTGACAAAAACGTATGTACAGTACATTTTTATAGTGAAGAACAAAGCCCAATTTTGTAAGAAAAAACATGAAGATAAGGAACATTACGTTCAGGTTTAAACATTATCGCATTATCCCCCCCCCCCCCCCTTAAAAGAAGAACTATGCTTAAAAATAATTATTGTGGCTAGCAGAAAATAAGTTTTGGCTAGTGAAATCAAAGCTGTCACTAGCCACTTGGCTAGTTAGCAAAAAAGTTAGTCTCGAGCCCTGCATATATTATTTACAGTACCGCTCAAAAGTAAGTTGACAGCCCCTTGAGCCTTAAGACTCAAAAATTTTGAAATTTAACACACTCAAACGGGGCGCACTTTTGGGTGTACAAGTAGGCAGTCAACACCAGTGCATGTGCAGGCTAGTCATCTCTTAGAATCAAAAACTTTAAATACACTGTCCAATGATAAATTTAATGTAAACAAGGAAGCATGTGTGTTGTCACATTCGCTTGTGCCATGTTTTAGGGCACAAATTTTAAAATTTTAAAGTAATTTTAATTATTAGTTTTATTTTGTATATAAACACGGTTAAATTTGAAGAATCTAGTAAATAAATTGCAATGGATACTTTGGTGCCACCAGTTACAGCAATGTCGTTAATATATGTTGTACACATGGGGGCTATATCCTAATTAAACATCACTATTAAAATACCAGATGTAAAATACCAGACAGTATTCTATAAGTAACCCTGGTTCTTGTAGCATCACGGGTTGTTTTGTTCGGTTGCCAGGTAACAGTCTGTTCGTGGCCACCTACAGTTATACTCCTAGGATGAGAGGGGTACTATGAGAGAAAATAAAAATGTCTTGCCATAGGAAAACACAAGCTTGGCCAGGGCATGAACTTGGGCATCTTGAACTAGGATCCAAATGCATTAAAATAATTGTTAGGTCACTGTTAGCAATGATAACAGTGCATTCATATTTGCCTTCTTTCATAGTCATGTCAACAGAAAGACTCAATTTGAGAACCCTGTGCAGGCTCGTAGACGTCAGAGCCATTCAAACAGCATGTCATATTCAATGCCGCCGCCACCTCATGAAGGCCCGCCATCATTACAGTCCGCCGCAGCCTTAGCCAAAGCACAAGAAGCTGAGGCCCAATCAAGGTTTGTTTTTGCGCATTTTTTGCTGATGACGTCAGTCATGAGGCGGTCAGCAGAATCTGTACTTCTGTTGTGCTCGATTGACTGATCGCTACAAGATGATGCTACTTTTTGTTGAACAATCATTCAACACAGACATGTCCGCTACATGTACTTTTATTTAGTATATGTTAACTTAATGTTTTGACAAATTTCCTGTTGTGTTCCTATTGGTAAAGTCTGTTCCGGCTGTCTGCCGGGTTTCCCGTTTCGTGTTTTTGGGTTTCTCCCCCCTTGGGTCGGGTTCCCCCCTTCCCTTTTGGGGGGGATAATTTTCCCAAAACACAACACCGCCCCCCCCCCCCCCCCCACCCCCGCCCCCGGCGGCCCCCCCAACCACCCCCCCCCCCCCCTGCTGTTCCTATTGAGTGTCATTTATTTCTATTGTTGGTTTGCACATTTCTTTTAATGTTGGCCGCCCATCTTATTGTTAAATATGATTGCAGCGTGCAACAAATAGGATGTCCTCTAGCTTGGGGCTAGTGGATTTTCCTGTCGGGCTAGTGGATTTTAAAAGGTTACTTGCCGATGGGCAAAGTTGTCAAAGTTTTTGGGGAAAATTTTTGAGGAAATTAAGGATTTTGGGGGACTAGTACATCTTGACTACAGCATGCCTGAGAATGTTTGATTTTGTGTACTTTATGATTATTGAATCTTCTATGCCCTCTAGATGGCCAGATGTGGAGTTTTCTCAGCTACCACCCCCGGCGTACACTGTCGACAGCTCAAACCATCAGCCCAGGACTTATCCTTACTCCATTGACGGCAGGCAACTGCAAGGTGATGTCATAACAACCGAACTGCACAAAGGTTCACGCGGGTTTGGCTTTACCATTGTGGGTGGCGACCAAGTTGGGGAACTGCTTCAGATTAAGAGCATTGTCCCAGATGGTGCTGCGGCGAAAGATGGCGTGTTGCGAACTGGCGATGCTTTGATGAGGGTGAATGGCATGTCGGTATTATCCAGAAGCCATCAGGATGTTGTCGGCATGTTCCAGGCCATGCCGTCAGGGGAGAGTGTGGAGTTGGAGGTTATCCGTGGATATCCATTGCCCTTTGACCCTGATGACCCCAATGTGGAGACGATTGGTTCATATACTGTGGTGCGTCCCCACGGGCCATCACCAGGCTCTGAATCACCACTGCCACGATCATCAGAAGATAACAGCCCTGTGTTTCCGACTTATTCTCCACATCATGGACAGTCAGTGAATAAGTGGAGTAATTCACAAGGTACAGGTCTCAGTCTTTAAAGAGGCTTTGTCATGGATTTGACCAGATATTTGAACAGCCAAAATTTGTATTTGTCTAAATCTCTCCTAGGAAACCTAAAAAATGATGTTCCATTTTATTAATATTTTAAATAATTGCTATATTATAGCAGTGAAACTGTTAATGAGCGTCTTCGGCTGCGGATGGCTCCGATGGAAATGGATTATGACTTGAAAAATTGAGAATTAACTTTTTAAATTGTTTCCATACATCTTTAGAAGAAATTAATTTTACAGTACCCATAGCTTGATATCTTTCCGCAAATAAGGTTACCGGTATATCTTTCTTTAGATCTTCAAACATAATGTTTTCATGGGTTAAGTTGCCTACCACCTTATACCAGAACAGTTTAGACCAAAAATCTGCAAAATCACTGTGACGTACGGTAGTTCCTTCAAAATTTATTTTTGAACTTGTTTGGATACGTAACTGTCATTGACTTTACTTGATGCTTTTCTTCTTCATGTACTAAAATGCCATTGTTTTTTTTTTAAATTTCTCCTTCAGAGCTATTGGATTCTCCATTTGCCCCAGGAGGCTACACTACATCAACATTCCCACGGACATCAACAACCAACCCTCTTCCACGAGGTTCCCCGGAGCATCTTACAGTCCCAGTAGTCAAGGGTCCCATGGGGTTTGGTTTTACTATTGCGGACAGCCCATATGGACAAAAAGTGAAACAGATTTTAGATGCTCCACGTTGTCAAGGGCTCCTAGAAGGCGACATCTTGGTGGAAATTAACGGGCGGATGATCCGCAGTTGTACACACAATGAGGCAGTGAACATCCTGAAGGAATGCCCTAGGGGACAGCAAGCATTGATCAAGGTTCAGAGAGGAGGTGGGTCACTTCTACAACTCTAGAAAGGGGGAGGGGGTTAAACTCATTGAGGCGGTGAACATTCTGAAGGAATGCCCTAGGGGACAGCAGGCATTGATCATGGTTCAGAGAGGAGGTGGGTCACTTGAACAACACTAGAAAGGGGGGGGGGGGGATGAGGAGTGATATCCTAAAGGAAGCCCCAGGGGACAGCAGGCATTGATCATGGTTCAGAGAGGAGGTGGGTCATTTCTACAACTCTAGAAAGGGGGAGGGGATGGGGGTTAAACTCATTGAGGCAGTGAACATCATAAAGGAATGCCCCAGGGGGCAGCAAGCATTGATTATGGTTCAGAGAGGAGGTGGGTTACTTGAACAACACTAGAAAGGGGGGCAGGGGAGGGGGAGTGGTTAAACTCGATGAGGCATGGAACATCACTGAAGGAAGGGAAATTTTTAATCACTTCTGTTTCCCACCCCTTTCTATTTCTCCACCCAGAAGTATTCAAATAGGCTAGATTTGAATGACGCTCTACTGATCCAAAACAAAGGAGTAAAGTCGAGGTTGAGTGGAATAAAACAAAAGGAAATTCAATTTATTCCCCTGAACCTCCATTAAATTCCTTTGTTTGTGATCAGTGGAGCGTAATTCGAATCCAGCCTATTGGTATCGATGAACTGTTAGGACTTGCAGTGTTCTCCCTGGATTTTGAGGGTTTTTTCATTGTTAGTCTTTTGTTAATTAGTATAAGTCTTTTATTAATTGTTTTTTTAAAATTGTATTTAACTGCAGGAATTCCAACACCCCTGAGGAATAGTCCTGCATTTGGAAGAAGAGAAAAGGTAATTATTGTTTACTTATAACAAAATTAGTCAAGCAGAGGTGAACATTTGATTGGTTGGTTCAATTTGTCTTTGTGAGCCTAATTTTCCAGGTCTCTTCATCTCAATTTTTTTTTGCAACACCTTTTTGGAGTCTATTTCATTTTCAAGGCTAAGGAAATCTCATAGAAAAGATATCTTACCACTCCCCAGTCTTGTGATTACAATTTGCAATCCCTATTAGAGAAGTCTGAGAAGATCACACAGACACGGCTCCATTTGTAACCGTATTACTTTCAATGCGGTTACCTCTTTCGTATACACAGCGCCGATGGAGACCACTACATAGACCGGGTCATTAATTTTTGGCGTAAAATTGGCTGGCTAGCGAAGAGTGAACATGGCGAACCTCGCATTGAGTGCAGTGCTTGCTTGCACAATCACACTAGAAAAACACTGTCTAAAGTGGAACGTTTTCAAAACAATATGGTTTCGCTGGTCATGTAAACACCGAAACCACATCAATTTGAAAACGGTTAGGTATTAATTTTTGGCGTAGAATTGGCTGGCTAGCGAAGAGTGAACATGGTGAACCTCGCACGGAGTGCAGTGCTTGCTTGCACAATCACGCTAGAAAACACTTAGAAACTGTGTCATTTTTGATTCGGTTCCGAGGTCGTGAATCAGTGTTGATTGGTAACCACGTCCGTGTGCAGTCAACTCTCTCTTAACAGACACCTCTGTAAGACGGACACCTCCATAAGACAGACATCTGGTGTTGGTCCCATCCCTGCCGTTTTCAGTCATTTTACTGTTACTAAACTCCCTATAAGACGAACACACCTCTCTAAAGCGGCCTTCAAACGACAAACTAAAGTTGGCAAACTTGAGTTGGTGTGTGTGAACGACACAACAACAGTTGGCAAACAAGATGGCAAACAAGTTAGCAAACTGTTGGTGAGAATAAAGACAAGTTCTATTTTGTCGCCAACAGTTGGCCAACTTGTTTGGCGTTGCTGCGTCGTTCACACACACCAACTTGAGTTTGCCAACACGAGTTGACCAATAGCTTGTCGTGTGAAGGCCGCTTAAGATGGACAGTTGGAGCCGGTCCCAACAATGTCCATTTTAGAGAAAGTTGACTGTAAACAATGCCTAAGGCTAGAGCTTAAATTTTTTTACCCTTCTTTTCTAGGAGCCAGAAGTTCTCGCGCCAAGAGTTGCCCGTCCAAAGTCCACCCCTGTTATGGGTTCAAACCATATCGGGTATGCACACGGTGAGAATGGAAGTACTGGTAACCTAGCAACGGCTGGAGAAAGCACAAGAAACCAGGAGACTGGGTACGAGAACAGGAAGCTTGGTCAGCCCAACCAGCCCACCCTGGACAGGAGTTCTGAGGCTCTGTTTAATTCTTATCCGTCACTCAAAAAAGCTGTCGCAAATGCTGCAAGGAGGTAAACTTTAATTTATGATAGATTTTGGCTTGTTGTATGTTCAGTCGGGGGGAATAAGTGCTGGATTTGGCAAATCTTCATTGAAGCACTCAAAAGAGCTTCTGAATTATTTCATCCAATCAAAAACGAACGTGAGTGCTCACGAGTACTTCGAAAGCAATCACGTGTACAAATTCGTCATGTTGCGTAGCTACTTTGGTACGAAAATTGCGGGCTCAGTCACTTCTCGGAGAAGTGATGTCGCCATCAACTGGCACTTGTTCTCCTGACTGAGTTTTTTGCATAGTAATTTACAGCAGGCGCCCGAAAGTGTGACCACTTTAATTATTCACATTCTTCCGTGCAGATAATCCATCAGAAGTCAACTGGAACCTGCCTGGCTCTGATTGGATGGTGGGCACGAAGGAAGTGAATTAATTAAAGGTGGTCATACTTTGGGCGCCTTGCTGTAACCGTATTTTTTAAAACCATCGTAACAGATTTTGAAAGGCTGACTTTTCGATTGTAGGCCTTCATCAGAGCAAAGTGATTTAACCGCCGTAGCGAATTTTGAAAAAAACTGATGTTTAAGCGTTTGCCATTCATAGGAGCGCAGTGGCGAAATCTGTCTTAGTGGAAAATTAATTTACGTCACATTAAGAGTGCTTTCCAATAGTCAGAACTGGGTGGCCGGACCGGTACGAAAACAGAACTCCGTTGTTAGTGATCGCACATGTCAGTTTTATACACTGTTGTGTTGATTGTTAGAAAGCCCGTGGAAAAGGAACATTCACATTCAAAACCACAAGACCGGCTGGCCAGTTCTGACAAATGGAAACGCCTTAAGAATAAGGAAGAATTTATGGTGAGCTTTTTATTAACGGGTTCAAACTGAATTTCAGGTCAATGGAAAACTTGAATGCTCCAGAGGTACAGCCTCCCCCGGCCAGCCCAGACGCAATTAACTTTACTGTGCATCTACAAAGGGGGGAGATGGGCTTTGGCTTCCGTATCATTGGCGGGCAGGAAGAGGGTTCTCAGGTAAGGAGTAACAAACGTTAGGTTAAATACTTGCTCAAATTGGAGTAGCGTGACTGGAGTAGCGTGACGATGCGTGACGTAACGGACTGTCACTGCGTGACACGCGAATTGGGAGATTGGACAGCTTGAAACAAGAAACGTTAAACGCTGGTTCAAACATCATGTTGTTGGGCGATGCGTGACGCAAGAGATTGTCATCGTGTGACACGCAAATTTGGGCGATTGGACAGCTTTGTTGTCATGTTTATTAACAAACGTGTGATGCTATGTTACAATTCTCGCCATAATTTTGTTAAAGAAATGAAAAAATTACCGCTTGACGCTCTTTTACAGCATAATATTGTCTTGGGAATTGACTTGTTCTCAGTGTTATTGCTTTAAGAAATGGTTGTTGTGTGATCTGCATAACGACTGAAAATCGTGTTCGAGCCAAAAGTCATTCTTTTCATGAGACGAGCTAATTGGGGATCGGCTTAAAGTACAATTGAGGTGGGCTCATGAGGAGTTCGAAGGCCCTATTCTCCCAGAGGAAATTTAAGGATTCAAATGATAAGGAGTTCGACACTGCTATAGGCTAAAGAAGCCTGCTTTTCATATTTTACTCGCCCGTATATGTAAGCGGCCTTGCTGTTGTAATAAAAATAAGTATTATTACATGAAATTTTGGTGACACTTTAATTTAGCGAATTTAGCGATTATTCAAAAACCCCTTAATTAAAATGTTGTTAAATACGGATGGATTTTCGTGAAATTTTGGAAAATTAAGTGACTTATGTTCCAAATTTTACGAAAAAATCGCTAAATTAAAGTGTCGCTAAATACGGATTTTTCAAAGTCGCTAAATTTAAGTGTCGCCAAAATTTCATGTTATAATTTATTAAAATTAATGTTGTTTCTTCCTACCAGGTGTCTATAGGTACAATCATCCGGGGGGGACCTGCCGACTTGAACGGTGACCTCCAGCGAGGGGACGAAATTCACCATGTTGATGGAATAAACGTGATTGGATCCACACATCGCCGTGTAATCTCGCTTATGGGTAACGCTGCCTTAGCTGGAGAGGTCACACTTGGTATCCATAGAAACCCGGCAAGATCAGGAAGTAAGTGATTCTGTTCTCATTACGCTGTTGATACGTTGCCTAGCAGACAAATAATCATCCTCGGAGACCCAGGGGCAGATAGTCGGGGCAAAGCGAAGTAAACCGAGCAGAAATAGTAGCGACGAAAGTTTTCAAGAAGGGCGGAAAGAGCCCCAGGGAAACGAGTCTCTCCAGACCATTTCCAACGGCTCTGCGAATGCTGGGTCCTGATTGAGCAGAAAAAAATCCTTTGTATTATTCTGCCCAATTGACGAACAGTAACTTCAGAGTTTCTTTCGTGTGTTCTTACACAGTTGTTGTTGCAATAATATCGGCCATACTTTTACTTTGATGATAGATAGATGATTGCCGAAAAAAGTTGGGAAATTATTTCGGATGTCAGAAAGAAAGCATGAGCAGACCATTTTTAAAAATACAGACAAACCTACCGTAATTGGACGCCTTGGCCGAATTAGAAAAGGATTCCCTCTAGGAGATTATCTGCTTATGGGAGGTTAAAAGTGTAGTGTTTGTTTGTAGTTTGATATTTGACTGTAAAAATCGTTCTAAATGGCACTGTAGTTATTAATTATTATTTTTAACGCTCTGATCATTGTTCCCCAAGGACTGACTCCCTCGGGTATGCGTCGTTCCCGATCAGCATCATCGGAACTCTCCGAAGCTGCCCTTGGGGGAATCAAAGCTAGAGAAGGGTCAAAATCAACGGGGAATCTTAACCACTACGGGAGGAAACCATACCCGGACCCGGAAGAAACTTCTTCCCTGCGGAGCTTTCATTCTACCCCTGGGGATGTGTTGACTGCCGGTGGGAAACCATCTCAACGGAACAGACGCGTGAGTGAGAGTGACGCAAATGCTGAGCCCCAGGGCCCCACGTACTACATTGATATCACACTAGAACGAGAAGAGAACGAGTCATTTGGTTTTGTGATATTCTCGTCTGTTCATAAGAGTGGATCGACAATAGGTAAGATATAAATTATTGAATTCTCTCTGTTCACAAAATAAAGTTACCGTATTTTCTTGATTAAACGCTCCCGGCGTTTATTTCAAATTTTGCCTGGTAGACCCGGCGTTTATTTGACTCCTGCAGATTATTCGCGCCCGGTTTCATTTAGAAACGGTTTTTATTCATTACTTTGACAAAACTGTATCTGGCTAAGATACCTACAGCTTGTTGTACCTCAAATAAATAACTGGGGGGGGGGGGCCCCATTCTCAACTCCACCTTGCAGACCCAGCGTTTATTCGGTACCCGGAGTTTAATCGAGAAATTACGGTAACTCTATTGTCTCGGCTGCGTTTTGACGTGATATATCAAACACGAACGACAGTGTTTCATCGAGATATCCAAACACCAAGAAGAGAGTTGAAAATACGACGCACAGCAGAGTACTTTTGACGAAATTCGAGGTGTTTGGATAGCCGACAAAACACTGTCTAGAGCGTTTGATATATCTTTTCAATCGAAAAAAAAATAAAGAGAAAAAAAAGAATAAAAAAAAAATATATTATTAAAAACGGGGAAAAAAAACCGGGTGTTTTTTTAAATTAAATAATTTATAAAGGGTGAAGTATGGGAAAGTAGGCTGTTATCGATATCCAACGTTTTGACTAGAATGCGCTTGGTATAAAGTAAGGAAATGTTGGGTGTAATGGGGGGGGGGAGAGTTGGTAGAGAAATTAAACCCCAGGGGTCCGGCAATCTACCAGCATCGGCGCTTGAAAGAATGTTGTTCCAAATCAAAGAACACTCATAATAACAGTTCACTGGCTATGACTTATTCCTTTAGGCTCCTTGTGGAGCAATGGGCGTCAGTTAACTAGCTTTGATACAAAAACATTAGCTTGACATGATGATTTTTCGGTAGAAGCATCACCCCAAACTTAATTCATTTTACTCATGTTTCCGTACCATGAATGAAAGTGGTTGCTAGTGCTTTAAGTTCAGGTTGCCGTGGTAACCACGAAGAAACACACCTTAATGACATGTCTCTTTGTTATCAGGTCGTATAATCCAGGGCAGTCCTGCCGATCGCTGTCGTCAGCTGCACGTGGGCGATCGTCTGGTGGCGGTGAATGACGTCAGTATTGTTGGCGTACATCACAGTGATATTGTAGACACCATTAAACAATCTGGGAGAACTGTCACGCTTAGGATAGCTCAGCAACGGCCTTTAGGTAAATACTACTCTTCCGACATAATTAACAACTATTCCACGAGCGCGCGTTGGATATGCGCCGAGTTGGCGCGATCTCATATCCAACAAGCGCGAGTGGAATAATTGTTTTATTACTGTAAAAACGCCCAAAGAATTGCAATATTTGAGCTTCCCAGCTATTTCATTGACGCGTATCGGCTACCAAATTTGTGGTCAATGGTATATGAGCTCATATACCATTGACCTGTTAACCAATCAAAACGCAGGAATTGCAATATACCATTCAAGTTTTTAAAAAAGGCTATATTCACGGGACAGAGTAGGGGTAAAAATGGAATCGTAATAGCGCTTAAAGCTTGTGTACTGCGGTCCCCTCATAAGCTTGACAGAATCTGAGTCGGAAGAATCATAGTTAATAGAGGGAAATACGGTGTACACGCGGTGTAAGGTTCGTTTGAAGGTCTATGCTGAAAGACGGAATCTATCAGGAAATCGAGTAATTTAAGTTGGACAAAAATCGTGTACCAGAATAATTTAAATCCTATTGCGTTATTTTCTACCCTTTTTAAATGCTTAAGATGTAAGTAGTTATCCGTGATAACACTAACAACAATTTCTAATCAGAGCCTGAGAAAATGAATTTCAAAGTTTACAATCTATAGGTAAAATCTCACGTGTAGCTATTTTGTAAAATCGTCTTTTAGGCGATTCAGTGAAACTCAGTGGAACTTCGAAATTTGTTTTCAATGTTTGGTGTTGTTAGAAATGATTCCTCTTGATAAGATATTTGAAACAGTAACACAGAAGTTTGCAATAAGGTGTAAATAATTTTGGTACTTTTTTTTTCCAATTAATACTCGAAGTCCTGGCGGATTCCGTCTTAACTCTACTCGACTGGTGTATGTTTGATTTGATAATATTCGTATCATCAGTGATAACCAGTAATTACGGGAAGCTAGTCTTAAGAAATTTTCTACATTAACACTGCTTGAATCTTACTGTTATTTCTCGATTTTTTTCCTTTCCACAGATAATACTGAAACTAAAAAACTATCTCGAATGGTAAGTGGATGCTTTTGTGTACGGCGTGGCTAGTTTTCTCAGTTAAGTTAACTTTAGATCTAACGAGTCATTTTGTGTCGTCTTACACAGAGTGCACCTGATATTGCTAAAGCAAGCAACAATTATGAAAGCGAAACGAACGCTAGGAGAGACGCTGACCAGTGGAGTACGGATAGAGCATATTCAGAACAGGTAGAAAATAACCACAATTCTCCTTTGATTTTACTCCATGAAACCCTCCTTAACAATTTGCATAATTGAGAGAAATTAAAGGGACCGTGTCACGGATTTTACCTTCAAATTCGTTGAAATATAAAAATAACCTCTTAAAACAGTGAAGGAACAGACAATAACACACCAAATACAAAAGACACATTTATCATCCTATTGTAATGTTAAATATTTTATTTACTTCCCTTAATATTGTTTTCGTTAAAATAGAGATATTACTTGTAAGAGCATTGAGATTTTTAATGTAATGCGCGAGAATTAAATTATTTTTATTATTACGGATGGCCAAAAGCGACGAAGATTGAAACAGATTGCGATATGGGTTTTTGAAATACTGTTGGGCTGAACATTTTCCAAAGTTAATCTTGTTTGCTTGTAACGTTAAATTATAAAGCTACGGTTTTGTCATTTAGTTCCATAGAAGTAATTTCTTTGCAAACATTAAGTTTCATAGCGAGTATTTGGCAAAACGCATCTGCAAATGGTTAGACATCTGCAAATGGTAAGACATTCTAGTCTTCTCGGAAAAGGACGATAAACCGTAGGTCCTGTCTCCTGTATCTTCAGTAAAGGTCAAATGCAACGAAATTTGATCAAATTTTATTTAAGACTCATTTTGACTTTAAATGAAAGGAAATACTGTGAATAATCATAATCTGAAGTTTTAAACGATTTGGTTAAAACGTCGCTGAGATATTCGGCGTTAAAGATAGCCCTTTATCTTCGCTTCACAAACGGAACGGTTCGGAAAAGCTTCGGAAAATTATCGGAAATGGATTTTGTGACGTCACATGTGGCGAGCTTCGACGCGCGAAGATGCAGCATAGTGCTGTTGGCTCTACCAGGTCTGCTGCACGTTTTGGCATTTAAAATCCCGATAAAGCTGGATGACCATTCGAAATATCTTCTTAAAGACGAGGAGCGATGCAAGGAATGGTTGAGATCGACGAAAAAGAGAGGATGTTTATGCCAAATGCACGCTGGCCTTGCTCAGCAAAACATAGTATCATCCGACATGTTTTTCTCAGGCTGAAAGCTTCCAGCAGAATCTTGCCCTTTGGTCCTATTTCCAGCCCTAGGAACTTCGAATGAGACCTGGCGCTTCTCCTCTTATTACCAACTTGGAAAGAAAGCCGTTAATCCAGGACTAATGCGAAATCGTTTGCGACGAAATGCAGAATTCGAAGGTAAAGTCGCTAATAAACTTAACCCATTGTCTGGGAACCCCAAAGTTGTACTTTCTTGTATTATATTGAACTTTGATTCAGACACTACTAACTTTCTTAACCTGACCCTAGTCGCTTCATAAACTTCTACCAAAACTATAACTTTACTGTTTGAGTGAAATATTGTGAATCGCGAGGCTGGTATTAAAAATATAATTTTTTTATTACAGGAAGGAACTTTTGCATGAATTTACTATAAAGTTACAAAAAAATGTTTATGTTTCTTTTAACTTAAAAATGATATTCCCTATATTGCTTCGATCGTCTAAAAAGCTAAATCATACATGCAGTCATTGAAGGAAAATAATGCTTTTAATTTACAATATTGTGTACAATGAAACACTCGTTTCATTGTACACTCGTTTTGTTTATATTTGATCATGAAATTATTATGAATGCTAAATATAACAACGAAAATACCCCCGACTAAACATTGTTGGTTCCCAAGAAAAGGTTTATATTTTTCATGTAAACTACATGTATGTGATGAGTTTGTTCACTTGTAAAGGCCAATTTACCTGATTCATTTATTGTTCAGATCTGCATTAACCCCATTTCAGTCCAGTACAATGACTGTTGCATAGCATAGCACTCATTAAGCTGCAAATCAGGCTTCATTGTGGCCAATAAATTGGAATGTGCAACTGAATGGTAATTTAGTTTTAGTTCAAGCTATTTATGAGAAATCTAAGGCATAAACTCGACCAGATCAGCTAACTTTTTTTGTCTAGCACTTTTGTCATGATTGCGAACTACTGGCTCAGGAGAATCTACAACCAGATTGTAGGTGTGTCATGACAATTTATTTCTGAAATTAACTCTTCATAATTTTGTCTGCCCCAAATCTGTTGACCTTTTACAAATTCCTCAGTAACAGCTTTAGGCATACTCCCTTTCAAAATTTATATGGGTATTTTAGGTGCCCAAGACCCCCTCCCCACTTGCTGGGGGTACTTCCATACTCCCATAGACTTTCCAAAAGTTGTTCGCTTCTCGTTTCCGGTTTGGTGGTAGTAGACCCCGGTGCGAACCGGGTGCGGAGCTCTTGCACTCCACTCTCGAGCTCTCGGGCTTAGCGCTCTGTGAGCTCGACTTGAAAGCAAGCCTTATACTCCCATATATGAGCTTGATAGGAAAATGCATACATGTGTGCTGCTGTGTTTTTTTCAAGCAGATGAGTTTAAGATGGTATAGTGATACAATAGTTTGGGGTAGGGTAGGGATTTTCAGTGTATAGGCTAGCATACTATGATAGCATACAGCAAAATAAGCTGAAAATGGTCTGGGATAGGGTACGGTTACAGAGTCCCAGCAGCACACCCCTACTCAAAAATATAAAGAGTACTCTCCCCCCTTTCCTCGAGGCGAAACTATTGCCTATTTTGAAATTGGATATTTTTAAGTTTATCAATTTCTTTGTAAACTTGGAAATAGTTTTTTGAAGCACCTACTGTTTGTATTCATGCTGTTTGTATTCATCCCTTGGTCTGAGATAAGGTGATATTAAAATTACAAGCAGTGCATGCAGAGGCTATAATGTCTCCTTTGGGGGTCTTGGAAAATCACTGCACTTAGTTTGATTGTCATCCAGCTGCTTCTCATTTAGCTTGTTTTTGAGCTATAAGCACTTAAAGTGAAAATGAAGGGTAATTTTTGACAGATTTTACTGTTGCTATGGTTACCAGTGACAAACTAAAAATGACCACAACTTGTTCGGCAATGATGGTACATTCGTTTGATAAAATAATTGCAGCATTAACTGACAAATAATTAGTACTGACCCATCATAGTAATAGCCGGGAAAGTACTGGAAACTGTTATCAGCTTCTTACACATGTACATGCATTCAGTGAACTTTCTGCATCCATTTTTTAACATTGTCTTTCGACATTGCCTTAAAATGTGCTGTTTTAAGTGACCGATACTGGTGTTTGTTTCATGCAAATGAGCGCACAAAATCGGAAGGTCATGCTAGTAGGCTGTGATTGCTTGATTTGAATCTGTGTTGTTTGTACATGTTTACCATGTCCAAAGATGGATGTTGACAAAGGGGCTATGCATTGATGTCCGACCCCATCCAACCATAACAAAAGAACATATTACCCGTTATTAGTACTAATAAATGTACAAAACAAAGAAGCTGACATAAAATGACAAAATGCATGAACAACTTTATATAAAAATAAATAAATACTGAACCTTTATTTAGACATGGAGAGGATTAAAGCTAGAAGCTTGTGGGGCAGTGTATTCCTAATCGAAATGGAATTTGGAAGTGTTGATTTTTGTGGAGGGGAAAAACTGGAGAACCCAGAGAAGAACCCTCAGAGCAAGGCCGAGAACAAACAACAAACTCGACCCACATATGATGCCACATCAGGGAGTCGAACTCGGGCCAATTGGTGGGAGGCAAGGAGGACTCTCACCACTGCGCCATCCCTGCTTCCTAGCATATTTTATAATAATGCAGCATTGACAAAATCTCATGATTGTACATACAAGGATGTGTAAGCAATGACATTGAAACACAAAACTAGGTGTAAATTGTTCCCTGCTATATGTCCCAGTGTCAGGTCCTGTGCCAGCACACAAGTTAGATCTTATAACCTGGGTCTTAAGAAAATTATGCAAGTTGCCATAAATAACTGTTGAAATTGTTATCTTCAACCTTCACCCCATCTACTTAAGATAATTCCCTTTTCAGAGAATTATCAGTAAAATCAACTGAAAAATATAAGGGCCAGATTTACATAGATGAATAAGTTAAAGGATAAAATAATCACCTAGGTTAATAATTCGGCAAATAAAGAAAAATAAGTAAAATATTAATACCAGGCATAATTCTGATTGAAGCTAAAAGGCCACACAGTCACGGTATTTAATGTCATTCTTTAAAAATAAGTTATTTGGCTGAGGGGAATGAGTTTAAATCTTCTTAAGGTTTTATTGATTCTTCAAGCTGTGTTATTTTAGACACACTCAGCTCGGGCAAATTGCCACAAACAGTGTACAAATAATTCCACATTGCAATCCTTTTGAACAAAAGCAAGACAGTACTTCAACTTAAGATTAAACTATTTATTTATTTAAAATTCTTTGAAAGCCGTTTCCATTATATTTTTTAGGCTCACCAATATATCTGGCCATATTCCTTCATTGTTGGTGCATGTAGATGTTGCCGGATTTTAACGCCATCTTGTTCACTCGCGGAGTCGGAATTAATCACTCGAGAAATCGATTTATTCCTTGCCAGATGCCGTTAGTTCGAACTTATATGGCTGTATTTAGACTTTTCGAAGGCTTGAATCAAAGTCTTCATCGGTTTCAACTAACGGCTGTTCCAGAAACTCTGGAAATCCATCGAACAAACCCAAGGATTTGCAAGGATCGCTCAAAACACGTGAAAACTTGCTCGCCACACCTGACGTCACAAATACTTCTATTCGATTCCATTCCACGCGCGGCCATTTTTGGTTCGTTTTCGTGAAGTCTTCGGAAATCGTCGGATTTTCATCTCCTAAGCGCCACAATCAGCCACAATTTGCACAAAAACAATTTCTGAGAGTTTATTATCATTAGTACCTTCATAAACGACAGGTTTGCGGACAAAAGAAAAAATTTCCAATTTCGTTGCATTTGACCTTTCAGTCTTATAATAGGGGACGTTAAAGAACCCACACACTATTCGGAAAGGGTAGGGCACGAAGCTCCTGGTGTTGTGGTTTCTGGCCTTATTTTACAGTATGTGTTCAGCGCATTTGAACATATACATATAAAAATGCGCTATATGAATGCATTATAATTAAAACGTAATAAAATACTCTTCACTCAGCTGTGACAGTCCCTTTAATGAGTGAAGTGAAATTTTATGTTTATTTTTTTTTCGTTTTGTCGCCAGCCTTACCCGGATCGTACAATGGACGAAAGTCGCTTCCAAAGCTATCCCAGGGCGCAGAACCACAATTCACAACTACCACCGAAAGTTCCCCCTCGGGTCGCCCCCAAACCCTCTCGAGAAAAAGTGATGATGGCGCGGAAGGAAAACAGTGTCAGTGCTGTTAGAAACGACGTCCGCAGGCGATCCAACCCTGATATACCCTCAAGGCCACCCCTACCTTCCCAGAATTACTCGGGAGGGATGAGGGATATGCGTGGGCCGAGCCCACAGACAATGGAAGTGGAACTGGGACGAGATAATCAAGGATATGGGTTTAGTATCAGAGGAGGCAGAGAACTGAATCTACCAATATTTGTACTGCGCATGGCTGAAGGAGGTGCTGCTCAGAGAGACGGCAGGCTCAGGGTAAGAGAAGAAATTGACCTGAAAACGAGAGCATTGTGCAAAGTTATTTATTTCCTAAATATAAAAATAGGCCGCTTCAAAACGCTTCATTCCTCATTTCGTACAAGTAGTGCAAAGAAAACGAAAGCCAAATATGATTATTGTGACTTGGAAGTTGTACGCACGCACTGGAATCTTTCCCAAATACCAAATGTGTTTGTATTCGTAAAAACCACTGCGTTTTCAGTTCCCAACAAAAATGCCGCTCATAAACCTCTCAAATTTCTGAAATCTTCAACATACTTTTAAGCCAAAAAATAAGATAGTAAATGAAAAGATAAGCTTAGGGAATTTGTTAATTGTTATCAACGTACTTTTTTAACTCATAATTTGGTTTGTCACTGCTCTTCTTAAAAAAATTTTCTTAAAACGTCTTGCACGTTTTCGCTTCAAACTCTTACAAACTTCGCTGCTACAAAACAAAAACCGAAGTTGAGTTGGATTCTTGTGTTTGACGGCTGTGAACAGAATGTGTTCTTGCAAGATTATACAACATTTTGAGTTTGAGGATTTAAGCTTTTGAAACTACTGCATGCTATTAGTGAAATATTACAATCCCTGAGGTCTGACTTCTTGTAAGAGGCCCCTTGCGTTAACCTTTTGCGTGACATTTTGCCTAGTCGCTTACTGGAGGTTCGACTGCATTATTTATTTTTTGTGTCATTCATTCCTGTAGGTTGGAGACGAGATTTTAGAAATCAATGGAAGAAGTACGGAGAATATTCCACACGCTGACGCTATAGCGCTGATCAAAAGTGGCGGCAGCAGAGTCCGCCTGTTGGTTCACAGATCTAACAAACCGATTTACCACGGTAAGCTTCCTGAATTTAAAGTAATTGAAATTCAAACTCCAACTGGCGATTGCGTTTTTCGCTGCCGTCAGTTATAATTATGGTGACAGCCAACGAACCACGAAAAACAGAAACAAACAAAATGGATCGAAATCTACCAGTCACAGCTGACAAATGTGACCTTTTGACCCGGTTGAAGTGAACTTCTGTTTCCCGAGAGGTCCGCTAAGATGATTGACGGCAGCAAAAAGCGTAAACCGTTGGTTGCGGATTAAATTTCAGAGTTCGCATTTCACTGAAAACCGCAAATTTTTTTTGACTAAACGTTCACATCACAAAAAAATTTCTTGACATGATGGCAAAGGGAATAACAGTGATCTAATGTTTGGTGCGCTGTGTCCTGGATTCGAGAGGTCTGGGTCCGAGCCCTGGCCGGGATCATTGCGTTGTGTTCTTGGGCAAGACATTTTACTCTCATAGTGCATATAATAATAATAATAATAATAATAATAATAATAATAATAATAATAATAATAATAATAATAATAATAATAATACTTTATTTAATGAGGGTAACATAGTTTACTGGTGGCCCAGTATATCCTCGCCCAGGTGAATAAATGAGTACGAGCAAATTGTTTAAAAATCAATTTGACAATCTGCGATGGACTAGCATCCCAGCCAGGGGGAGTAACAATATTCCTTGTTGCTTAATGCTACGGAAAGGGAAGTAAAGCGCTAGTTTTAATTGAGGCAGGAGCACCCATGAATGCCATTTTTGCGCAACTTAACGTGGGTTTACTGGCAATATCTCGTTCGTTCGAACTTCAAGCAATTCAAAAATTGTCTGCTCATCTCACAAATCTATGTTTTGGGGTGTTGTAATTTTGTTGGTGTTTTTGTGAATAGTCTTTTTCAAAGAAGTTGTAAAATTTAGAGAAGTAAGAAATATTGAAAATTTAATGTTGTTTTAAAATTAGAATTTGAAATTAAAAAAAGTCGATGGGCAGCAAAACAGTTCCCTGACAACCTGGAGTGCTCTTGAGTGGGGCTCGACTGTCTGGTGGTTGTCCAAAAATAATTTGTTCGTTTCTACACCTTCTCTTAACCCCTTAAAATTTCAATCAAATTTGCATTTATCCCCGCTTTAACCAGCTGATTTTCCCCACCCCTTGGGTTGAGATGCTTATTTTATAATGATGGAAAAACGCTGACTCGTCCCCAGTCGTCTCTTATGCGAAAATTGCAAGACGCGAAGGATGATGGGAAGGAGGAGTCGTCTCTTATGCGAAAATTGCAAGACGCGAAGGATGATGGGAAGGAGGAAAGGCGAGAGACGACTGGCAGATCCTGTTTCCAAGATGGCGGACGGATTAATGGCGGTGTTGAGATAAAAATAGGCACTATTAATTAGAACGCTTTCGGGCGCTTTAAAACGCCACAAACTGCTCTTCCACGATATATCTAACAATCGGAGATTTTTTTTATCCATATCACACGGCAAGTATTCGCCCATCACACAACTCGACCCGTACGATTGCCCAACTACAGATCACTACAGTGTAATTAATCTTTCCCGCCGGGGAAATATAGAGACCTCAATTTAACTAAAACGCTTTCAGTCCGGTTGAAATACCGGTAAGCGTCAACAGACTTGTCTACATTTCTTTTTATGGTGAGAAAGTCAAACTCAAACTGAAAAATATTAATGTCTGACGGTTTCCTGTTGAAAGTGTTATAATTTGGGTCAAGGGGTCACGGCTAAACAATTCAAGTGCCGCCGTCAGATTATTCATTTATAAAGCTCGGACTGATCAAACTGATCAACTGGCTCTTTTCATATCCCTACAATCATGTTGCAACATATCGTTTAAAGCTTTATTATTAATTTACTCTGAAAACAAGCTACTCGGTTTTTTCATGGAGTAAAACACGGGAATAAATGGTCACGGCATTCGCAGCATGATTATGTTCAGTTATGTTGTAATTTTTTAAACTCATGCAGAGAGAATTTTATTGACTCACAAACGATAACACATTGTAATCCAGAATTATAGGGATCCATACCTTGCAATGATTACAAAATGATACTTGTGATTTTTCCTCTCTTCGAATATTCGAATGTTTCCAATGTTTCTGCTGGTATACCATCCAGTAGATGTCAACATAGCGACAATTAGAGCGGTTCAAATCAGCGACAGCGGCAAACGCGTACAAGCCGATAAGCACAAAAAGCTACAACTGTTGAACAAAACTGAGTGATGTTTGAGCCATACAATATATTTCTTCTCGTAAATCAATTGAAGCCGCCTTCTACCGTCCTGAAACTCCTTGGCCTTTGTTGTGACGGACGCTTTACGCGATCTCAGTGCGATAAAGAAACGCCGTTAAAAGTAGCATTCTAGCCGCCAAATACCTCTGAAATTTCGCCTGGTACGACAATTAGGGACCCTTAATGTATCTAGCCAAAAATATATCCGAAAAACAGCCAGTGCACACTTTTCGACTTTTCAACACACTTTTCGACTCACGATCTGCCAGTCGTCTCCTTCGCTTCTTCTCTTCCTTCCCATGATTCCCTCCGTGTTGAGCAGTCGTCTCAAGACGGACTCAAAAGACGACTGGGGACGAGTCAGGGAAAAACGTGTTTCTTGAAATCATGAGACACATTAGACCGGGATCTACGAGACACGTGACTCCCGCATTTTTGTCACGTGTTTATCACGTGGTCATCTCACATTACCTATCTAACTTTTGTTTCTTTTTACAGATGGTATTCCTAATGGCGGACAGACCATTCCTAAAGGTGGAAGCTTACCGCGCCAAACCTGGAAGAATCCGTCTTACAACACCATGTACTAGTCATGATAGTCGCACTATGTAATTTCTCACTTGAGCTGAAAATAGCGCAAGATTATCTTCGTAAACATAACTATTTTATGAAACCCTTACGTTTCTGCGATAATTGTAAGTTGGTAATTTCCATAATTTAGATCTTTTTAGATATTTTGCAATATTCTAGAATACTTTATAAGAAGTGGGTATTTTAGCCTGTAAATTAATGATACTTCGTCGATTTCTTAACTGGTAGATATTCCCCCGTATTTAACTGGTATATTTTATCTGTACATATCTCATGACTCACTTCCAATCTGCAACCATACGCCTGTAACACACTTTGTGTATGCATCACAGAGTTTACCTTTGTAAGTCTTGTTTGATTTTGCTTTTTAATGAGAGTTTGCAATAGACAGTTGTTTTAATTCCTTTAAAGGGAGAGGGTTACCTCGTGCGCATGTGCGTTACTCGAGCATCCGCTGACTTTTTTTAACCATCACCTCTTTATTTGATTATATTAGTGATGTTTGTTTATATATTTACACAATTCTATAGTCTTAAGGTTTTAATGAATGTATGAATGAAATTATTCTGTACAATGTTTAGTTTGTTTGAACTGTACAGCCCTTGACAATCTCGTATCTAAGAAAACTCCCCTCCTTCCCTCCCTCCCTTGCACCTATTCCCACCCCTCCCTCCCCCAACGAGATATTTTGTTTTCTAAAATGGTATTTTACGAAATATAGCAAACGTGAGGGTGATAAATTGTTAATTTGCTATTATTAGTTGTAGTCTAATAAATATAGACGGGAGTAAGATTTAAACGATTTCTCTTGGGGAAAAGTATATGTGAGTGTTTTTCAGCTGCAATATTTCAGATTAATTTTTACAAGTTTATTTGCATACATTACTTTACGAAATAGAATAATTATGAGGGCGCCATTATTTGCTGTAATTAATTACCCAGGCATGATTACAAGAGCGAATGATTAAAGAAGTGGCAGGAAGCGGAAGTTATTGGGACAGTTGAGCCCGCGATTTTAGCGGGAAAAGACACGAAAACGAGGCATTCTTGTCGCAGTTGCATTGCTGTAGTGGAAACGTCTCGTTCCCGTGTGATTTTGTGCGTCAACCGCTTATGTGTGAATTAAAAAGTAGGAACTACTGTCTTAACAAAATGTTCGGCTGGAAATCTCTTTTATACAACATGAGTACCCGTTTGCTTATGCCCTGTTTAGAGCTGTCTACTAAAGAGTAATTCAAATTGTTTAGTACACATACGATTCCAGACGAAGTTTATTTTACTAAACTGTACAATTGGTATGAACAGGACATAATCCATAATTTCCATGGTATCCCACCAATCAGAGCGCTTGTTCGATATCGGCCATTTTATAATGTGTAATCATGCCCGGGGTTTAATTTGCCGTGCAGCTATTAACTGAAATAAGTCTGGGAAGCTACGATTTACAATTCACCAATTACAAATAAAAAATTATTACTATAGGAGATTACGATAATTAAAGGGAAATTCATAACATACACTTGATGTTATTCATTAATTGTGCGAATAAGGTTGGTAAATGAAATATTTTATGGCTAATTTAGCAGCGTAGTGTACGATTTGTGGATTTGCGAATAAATTCCTAAGGAGTGAATGCTTGTGAATTAGATAAAATATAAATTGATCAATGCATTTTAGACAATATTTTTAATGCATGGTTGCTAGAGCTTTTTAACCTCAGCAATGTGTAGTGTCGCTACATAATTACGGCAGCCAAGTTGCTGAACTCTATTCTAGTGATAATAAGATGTTTTTATACCTTTCACTCTAGCGTCAAAGTTGTGATATATAGATGTGTTTACATATGCAGTTGTAAATTGTAAAGTTGAACAACTATTTTAATGGTAGCTATTCGTTTCTAATGAACATTTGTACATGTATAATTGTTGAAAATCAAATAAAGTAACTGTCAAACATACGTCGATAAAATGATGATAGTAACGAATTTATTATCGTTTTGCGTTAATGACATTGAAAAAGATTGAGAACCAACTATAAACTGAAGCGCGCATGATTATGACATAACTATGGAATAATTCAGATGAAACATTGAACAGAATTCCTATGAATGAGGTATTAATTATGTTAACAGTGTACAACGGGGTTTATCATTTAAGGTCATTGCCCTGTATTGCATTGCGCATCCTTACTGCGCATAATTTTACACGTAATTTGCGCGCGCACATAAACAAAATGGCGGCTTTTTCTATGCCGTTCAGTCTGCGAGAAAAATAAATCGTTATCGTCTTGTATGGTGACCTATCATTTTTTTCTCAGATTTTGGATCTAGCGATCAAGTTTTTTCTGTAAGACAAAAACATTAATTCCTATGTTTGAAAAATAAATTATCACTGGAAATGTGTACTTTGCCAGTGCTCGCAAGGGAATTAATTAATGAATTATGTGGTATTTACAAGGTCTTCCTGCTCTTAAACGAATATGGTGAACCCATTTTTTTTATTAAAATTTAAGTTCCCTTACAGTAATCAAAAAGATGGCAAAGTTTGGATGAAAATCTTTGTTCAGTTCTATTTCGGAACAATGACCTTAGTCTGAACAAATGCAACATGGGTTGTTCATAAACCGAACATCAAAAGTTAATAGCTACATACGGCTAGTTATAATTTAAATTTGTCATTGAGGGTGGGGGGATCATGGAATGACAACAGCTGAATTACACCCATCCCTTTAATTGTTATGCGCAAGACTTGTACCCAGTCGTCACTCTAGGAAGGGAAATATAAGAGGAGCGACTGGGTACAAGACTTGTGCGTCACACAGGGCAAAGTGTTGCTAAGGCAAACCGCTTTTTCTTAGCTGCACAACTGAGAATAACAATTCCAACGTGAGACATTATGCACAACGACATTGGATAATAATCCACCATTTTCTGTTAATATGAAAAACCGTTTGCTTTTTCGACTTTTCTCTTCGCAGAGTAACAGTCAGGCTAATAAACTGCCGCGCAGTTTATTCTTCTTGTCATTTCGGGTACCAGTTTCAAAAAGCCAAAGTAGAAGTTGCGCAGCAATATTACAGGGTTTTTCTGGGTCTTCGTACTGTTTTGAGGTTCCAGATATTTTGTTCTAGAACATTTCCATATTTAGGTAAGCACGCGTGCGCAAAGCTCTTCGTTACAGTAAACACTCGCATATAAAAACAAATGGATTAAGAAAATCAGGCTAAAATTTGGCCAATAAAGCCCCATTTTTATAAGAACAAGATCAGCCTGAAAAATTCAGCATGTTCTTATAAAAAAGAAAAGGTGTCAATTACATAAAAAACAAGTGATTTTATTCATCATTACCTATAATGAAGGACAGCCAGTCATCTCATCTATAGGCTCAATGATACAGTATTGATTGTGATCATTAAAATCAAAGAATATTTATTAATTTATGCTAATTTTACATACAGGGGCATTTTCAGTGGGTAGTATTACTAATATAGAAATTTAAAAACATTTTAAGAACACTTTGAGGCCGATTTGTCACTACTAAGCACCCATTAAATAAGAACCCGATCAGCCTGACCTCCGAAATCATGTGTTCTTATATGCGGGTGTTTACTGTATTGGTTAAACCAACAAGACCGACCCTGATTAATTATTTGAAGACTTGTTAAACACGATTTTATGGACATTTTCATTTAAAGAAAATTAATTTCTTAATGAGTACCTTTTAGGAGTAAGCACGCGAATACAAATATTTGCCGCATAAAACCATCAATATTAATGATATATTTACTTGTTCGAGGCAGAATTTGCTTTCTAAATTTATTGGATAAGAAGAGAACGATAGAATATTAGTTAATTTTTCATCATTTATACAAATGACCACAGTCAGTTCAGGTAAACCATTTAACGCAAGAACTGCATTTTTCATTCCTGTTAAACCATTTTAATGCAAGCATCTATTCGTTTAACATTCTACACAGCAGAATACTTATTTTTAATAAAATAATTAAAAAGACAGTAATATCATTTATTTAATTTTCGTATTAAAATCATAAAGAAAATTAGAAAACTGTTCAAATATTTTATTCTCGGCGATTATTTTAGAGATTGTTTTGCTTATTTTCGCATTCAAAGACGTCTCAGAAACGAAGGAAAACTGCACGAGACACAAGTTGATCTATTCCACGACTATGACTTCGTTTCTATTAAAACCTACCTTTCTTGTATTCCTGTGCTGTCAGATACTTCAAGGTAAGTTTTAAAGGAGCTATGTCACGAGAATTTCGCATATTTTTGGTCTGAACTGTTTTGAATGTAGTAGTAGGCAACTTAACCCATAAAAACAAACATTATCTTTGAACATCTAAGGGAGATATAACCTTAATGTGCGGATAGAAATCAACCAACGACTTTTTTTTATGACGCGCGGAAACAACCAAAAAACCGGCCATTTTTATCATTTTTACCAGGTTGTCGTTTGAAATCAGTACCTACTGACAGCTAACCAATTCGACAAGAACTAAGACCTCTCGAATAAATTTCAAAATTTTCGTCCGCGCTCTTGTTTTCGAACATTCCGTTCAACGATCTCAAAAACAGTAAGCAATCGCACACATGCTTGTAACTGATTTGAATTTTTTAAAAGAGAATCTCATATTGCTGTTTTCTTCTTATTCTAAAGGAGAAGCTACTTGGTACAAACTCAACCTTGGCAATCACCCAGTATGCTTCGAGGCCAGAAACAACCGCCCAGGTCACGTGATATACCGAGGCACGCAAGGCATGCTTGTGGGTGCCCTGAAGCTCGTATACAGAAGCGGCGAGGTGCGATGCGTCTCCGACGTCGCCTACAACAGTCGCTGGGGTTGCCATGGTTACAGCTCCTTTAAGGCTTACCCGTTAAATGTCGTCATCACTGACCGACAGAATAACGTGATATTTCCCTTGCAACAGTTTATAAAGCACAGTTCAGGGCTGTGGTACACCATGCCAGTGGTAGATGATAAATACTCCGATGAGCTTGTCTTCTCCAACTTTGACTACCCACTGTACTTGCATCCCCATATGGAGCTACGCGTCTGGTTCGGCGAAGACTTGAAGAACTGGTACGAGAGTGATAACCAGGGAAGAGTGTGTGTTGACGTCTTTGCTTACGCCATTGGGGACCTTGGCGCCAGTGCTGGAGGGTCTCCGGGAGGAGGAACCTCGCGAGCACAGGCCCTGTTGAAAGATCTGAAAACGAGCCTCGGGAGCATCATGCATAAAAACTGGAAGTAAAATGTAATCAAGAGAATACATTATGACGAGATACGCATAATAATAAACAGGTTATTTGTTAAACCTGAATAGAAAAGCTGATGTGAAATTAATAAAAAGCGTCTACTTAAAGCAAGCCGTAGTTGTTATTTTTTAATCAAGCAGACTATCTTCTACTAAAACTGTTCTATTTATATTATTATTATAAATCGCTTCTTTTGGATGATCTAAGAAACTATAATTGCTTTAGTTTTGCTTCCCACCTTTGTGTGATTTTTCGTTTACAAAAGATTATGGGTAAACTGTCTACAAGTAAAACAGACTTGACAGATATCGTCAAGAGAGGATAATTATCCTATCTTGACATCGTGGTGTAGATACAATGCTATTCATATTTACCTTGATCATTGCAGTGTCGGAGCCATGAGAGATGTCAGGGATTCTCTCTCCCCCCCCCCCCCCCTTCCCATCCCCTTCCCAGTTTTATTCCCTCTCATCCTTGGAACAAGAAAAGAGGGTCTGAATGGGGTACCTCGCTAACACTAAACACTTAATTTTTTTTGCTCTGTAACACGAAACAGTTAAATTTTATGCATTTTAACACTAACAGTAAAAAACTCTCTGTAACAGTAAATTTCAAAAAGCCAATATTTAGTATTGTATAGTATATGTAAACGTTTTCGGCCATTTTCCGACAATTTCCATTCATTTCGGAAGATTTCCGAGGACTATCGAATGTTCCCAAGTACTGCCGAAGATTTCCAAAGACTACCGAAGATTTCCGGGGAGAAATTCGAAGATTTTCTCCGAATTCATGAGTGATTTCTATCCGATTATGAAGAGCAGGTAAAAATTTACAATGCTAAAAGTTCATGAAAAACCCTCCGAACACTTAACAGTATTTTCTCCGGAAGCCGTAAACATTAAAAAATTGGCCAATGCAACAGCAAACACTAAAAATTATGGGCAAATAACACAAAACACTAAACCCCATTCAGACCCTCAGAAAAGGCCTAAATTCAAGTTGGTACATTTTACTTGGTGGAGCAAAAAGTACTCATCTTCTCTTCGCCTCTCCTCTCTTTAGCACCCCTGGATCTGTCGCTGCACAGGAATGCCACTTACCTATATCACAGGGTTCTGCATCACTGAATTTAAAAATTCCTCCTTTACTGCATTTACAAAGACATTTTATCAAAACCGTTACTTATTATAATAATTAAAGTCAAACGTAAGTTATCCTATGAATCATCGCTCCCTTTTCTGTTATGTTGAACATAATAAAAAACATTACATGGTTGAAAAAAAGAGAGGATTCCTAAAATAGTAAATTTATCTGAAAGTACTATTGTAAGAACAATATCGGTGCTCCATTTTGTACAAGAACGAGGACGAATCTCATAACGAGTCTCATACTGTTATTTACTGTGAAACAGTAACCACAGAGGCTGATTACATCACTTTACGCATATAATGATCGATCCGTGCATCTCTGCTGAGATACAGAAGATCAAGCGTCACCAACTGAAGTCATAAAGAACGTCGCATCGATATCAGATCGCTGACCGATCTGTAATCGAGACCAAGATCTCCAAGAGATATACATAAGTAGAAACACGTACTGAGTTTTTGCTTATGAGTAATTTTAGTTAATTAAGACACCTGAAGCTATTGTGCACTTTTGTTCGCCATGTTTTTTGCTTGTTAAAAATCTTTACGTTACGCATTGCATTTTTCGTGGGTGTTCTTGTTCTCTTGACTAGAATTGTAAGGCCACGAACGGTTCTTCTACTGAAGAACCACGCGTGACCTTTCAATTTTGTTTTTCTTAGGAATACCGAGAAAGTTTCAAGGTAAACGTTGGAATTACAACTCTAAGAAAATTAGCTTTATAGCTACGCGAGGAGATGGTCTTTTAGCGAAACGCGCCAACAGCCTTGAATGAAAACCAGGGGTGGGGCGAGAGGACTTTCTTTGTTACATGACTCAAAAATGCGGCAAAGCGGTGCCGGGCAACCAAGTGTGCGCAGTAGCTATCGAATGGTTGTAAAGGGCATAGTGAATAGCTTGACAAAGTTCATTGTTTAGTTCGCATGTTAATAGCTACTTGCATTTTGTTTGCTCCTTTGAAGTTTGCCGGACATCAAAACAACAAACAGTGATAACGGTGACCAGTCTGGCCACAGGAAGACAATCCTCCGTGCACGTGTTTGAGGCCGTGTGACGTAGGTGTCACGGTGGGCGCTATTTGATCTCATACATTCACTGTAATTTTTGACGATTGACCTCGGCTTAAGTCAACTGATCGCGAGAAATGCTCCAAAAAATACTGAATTTTGCATCTTTTAATTCCAAACTTTGATCTGCTGTAAGCTAGATAAATAAAGTTCACTTTAAACCCCATAAAAACACTAAAGATCACACAAACGATAAAAGGTTAATGAACTTATTTATCTGTATCGATTTATATCAACTTCGCTATCGTTTGTTGACATAACAATAGAAAAATTATCTTTCCTCAATATAAAAAACGTTTGTTCTTGGGAACAATCGATTCGCTTAAAAGAAACCTCTCTTTCAAGGGTGAAATTGAGTTTCTCGTTATTTCCCGCCAGAAAAACGCGGGCTGCCAAAACGCATCCCCCAGTACGCGTCAATGTACGCGCCATTCGCGCCAAAAGATGGCACTCTCTCACACCGTGTCGGATTGACCTGAGTCTCCCCTCCCCCTCCTCCAGTGTCTGTACGGACGTTCGCTCGTACGCTGACGTCAAAACCAAATTTTTTCGGCTCGATGGTTTACCAAAAATTCTAAGGAATGGGGCTACGCTCGCGCACGCCTTCGGCGCGCCCGGGATCTCGGCTAAAAAGTCAGGGGGCTCGCGATTTTGGATTTACAATTTTGATGACGTCACGTGAAAACCAAGAATTACGAGCCCCCTTAAATGCGACGTACGTGCGGGTACAGTCACGAATTGAGTTACACTGTAGTTTCATCATTAGACCACTTCCGATGAGAGCTTTTCGTTTACTTGCTTTTAGTATGTCATGTAATACTTCTCGAAATCATCTTAGTTAGTGCTAAATTTTGTAAAAGCTAATTAAGGCTGCAATTTTCTACCCGAATGCGTCACAACATGTGTCACATTTTTTAGAATTTCTTTGAACCCAATAAGCATCGTGAGTTGACACACCAATGGTGCCGGCTTTTAAGAATCGAATGCAGAAATTTCAACTACTATGCTATGTAAGTCACCATGAGGTGACCAATAACTCTAAACAGAAATAGTTGGATGGAAGGGCAGTAAAATATGTCTGTTAACAAATAGTTTTAATTCAATTTCTCAATGTCCAATCAATGCTTTATTTACGGTGGAGTCCCCTTTATCAATGTTTGGTCTTCACTTTGCAATCTTGTAGTGTATTATTATGCTATTATGCACCTATCAATGTTAACTCCGAGCGATGGGTTCGGGCCTGGAAGGGGATTTTGACATTTTCCACCACCAGGGCAAAGTAACTGGTCAAAATCCCCACCAGGGGGCTGGGAAAGGTGCTCAATTGTCCTTCAAAGCTTGCAGGGTAGCCCAAAAAGCGACCGAGTGTGCCTGCCACGATTTACCGACAAAACTAAATGAAAGCGATATGCGATATGCGATCTAAGCGGTTTTGCTATCCCCGTCCGACAGGAGACTATCGACCACGACGTCCAAAGCCGGGTAATTTACGAATCGGGTGCATCTGCTCGCCCGATTAATAAGCTCCACGTTGTTGTTGAGTGGTCCCAGATGACTAAACGTCTTAGATTTTTGGTAGCTAATTATATCGCTTATATCACCAGCAAAACCATTGCAAATACATGAGCAAGATAAAAGGTTGATTTCACCTGCCCTTCCCCTCTACTTGCCCTTTAAATTAATGATCACCGCTACTTGACCTCAATATCCGGTCTCGGAATGTAATTCAAAGCGACGGAGACTTTCAGTGCACATAGCAAAAGCATTTTAATTGTCTTAATATGGAAGCACACGGACGGGTTCTTGTGTTGCTATGCACAATTTACATCTTAAAGCTCGCCTGTCTTCGCAGCATCGTATTCGCTTCTTCAGGTAGGCTCGTTCTGTTTGATGTTCTTCCCACAGCCAGTTGTTATCCCATGAGCGCTCAAGTTTGGCTTTTATCACAGATTTGATTTCCATGCAAGTGCAGTCTATAAACGTAATATTGACTTACTAAGAGGCGCTTGAATTTAAAATTTCCAAAAAATTATACCGATTTACTTTCTTTGACGATCTGCAAGTTAGTTGTGTGGTAATGAAAGAGTAAATGGGTGGTATAGCTCTCTTTGGGCGGATTTAAACAACACGAAAGTACATTCATACCCGGAAATGTACACAAAGTATTCTTGTTAAAGGTTTGTGTCGTTCATCATGCAAGACTGTGTCTTGTTTAAGGTTGCTGGATTTAATGGCGGTGAAATTTATTTAATAACTGTAATAACATATTCATTTTGCACGTTTTATGTACATATGTAACTCGCTTCAGTATATGATGTGGGAAAGAATGATGAAAATTTATTTGGGCAAGAAATCTGTCAATCAAGGTCAAACTTAATGCTGGAATCAATCCAATTCAATGTGGATTAGCCTGAGGCTGCGGAAAAAATTCGGGAATTATTTCGGGAATATAAACAGGCCCGCTTTTTTGGGAATATCGACACTTACAGCACAAACTAGTTGCCGAATTATGTTTCTCATCGTAAAATATTAAGTAAATATAGCCGATCGATTCAGGCCTTTCGGGGGTATTCTGGCCTATGTGTACCATAAACTATTACGAAACAAGGCACTGTGACAGTATTATTGGATCGTATAGTCGATTTTGAGATTGTTCTTACAGCTTATAGATCACCAATCCGCTGATTACCCGAAATTTCTCTGTCAACCGTTGAGTGTAAAAAATTTACTGCTACGTGTAACGAGGAAGGTCATAGTGTGAGATCTATTTCGAACTGATGGAAATCCCTCACACCGTTTTTTTTTTTGCTTGATGTATTGGAATCTTAGTACCAAATTTCGTGGCAATCCGTAAAATTGGCATAGTCTATAAATACACGCGCATATAAACAAAATCGTAAACATTTCACGCAGTCGCCTGTTGTGCACAAACCAGCCAGTAGAAATACAAGAGATTTCTAGGCGTTTGGACAGAAAACATTTCGCCCTAACTAGTCGCTTGTGTGTAGGACATGAAAAGAAAATAAAACTTCGAAGCAGAGGAGAACAGGATCAGAAACAGATTTCATGACAAATATTCGCTCGGGATTCCTTGGCCGAACCGCCTTGGCTGCGAAATTTGCCTTTCGCGGGCGATCAAATTCGCTACAGCGAGCGTATAAAGTCGGGTGCCGTTTAATAGCCTTTAAAATGAACGATTTCGTCAAAATCGCGTTACGTGAACACTTCTGATTGACAAGAGCTTCGATTGTTGTGTGATAAATCATAAGATGAAGCTGTAAACAACAGAAGAAAAGCGATTTGAAATGCGACTCCGGGGCCATTGATTGGATTAACAAAAATACGTTTTAAGATATTAAACTCTCGTGCGTTTCAAGTTTTTAAAATAATATTTTGGAAATTGCATATAAACTATAAATTGATTGATTTGGATTGACATTACAACTGTTTGCAAAAAAAAAAAAACGAAATCACTCCTTGAAGGTACACAGAAACCTTGTTGCACAAACCTCACAAAGGGTCTCACAAAATACATGTTCTCACCCACTCCACCCCTATACTCGTCCCTTCCCGGGCCGCTACTCGACCTCAATATCCGGTCTCGGAATGTAATTCAAAGCGTATAATACATTCTTCAGTGTACATTACAAACTGAGACAGTTCAGTTATGGAAGCACACGCACGGGTTCTTGTGTTGGTATGCACAATTTACATCTTAAAGCTCGCCTGTCTTCACAACATCGTTCTCGCTTCTTCAGGTAGGCTTGTTCTGTTTGATGTTTTTCCCACAGCCAGTTGTTATCCCATGAGCGTGCGTGCATGGTTTTGCTTTTATCACGCATTCGATTTCCATGCCTGCAGTCTGTAAACGAAATTTTGACTTACTGAGAGACGTTTGGAATTAAATTTCAAACAAACTAAACCGATTTACTTTCTTTAACAATCCCCAACAGTTAGTGATTTAATCTAAGTTTTAAGTTGTGTGTTAATGCAAATAGTAAATGCGTGGCATAGCTTTCTCTGGCGGATTTAAATAACAAGAAAGTACATTGATACCCGGAAATGTAGACCGAGTATTCTTGCTAAAGGTTTGTCTCGTTCAACATGCAAGACTGTGTCGTGTTATAAGGTTGCTGGATCTAATGGCGGTGAAATTTATTGAATAACACATTCATTTCCTGTTTTCAAACAGAGGTCTTATGAAGTAAAATTATAACACTTATTCCTGGACCGGACGGCGAAATATATGTCTCTTGGTCATTTTGGATTTATACATCGACCGTGTTGCGCTCGATTCCTGTGTGACAACCTCAAGGGAGATATTTCCCGCCCGGCCCTCCAGCTCTGTCTCAGCCAATAAGCTTACATCTTTTTAACCAATCAGGGCGTGTACAAAACCAACACTACGTTATAAGTACAATAGTACAAGTCGTTGTGTTTGTCGAAGTTTTCAAATATTCACCAGGCTTTACCAAGATTTTAGTTTCAGAAGATAGAGATACAACCTCGTCTTCCTTCCACCCTGCCCCATCACATCGTACTGAAGAGTGAAATTCTTATCTTTGCTTCCACTTTGCATAAAATAATCCGACCTCGATCCGTTAGCTCACCTTTTTACTGATCAGATATTTTGCTCTGTAGCATGTCTTCCACCTGGGGACTTTCTTAGGGGAACAAGTGGATTCTTTTCAAGCCCCAATTTTCCAAACAACTTTCCTGCAAACAGCAATTGTACCTGGAATATCACAGTACCCACTGGGCGCATCATAAAAGTTACTTTCTTCAACTTCACTTTGGAACCAAACCAAAATTCAGCGTGTATTGGGGAGTCACAAGGGGCCCGTGTTTTTATCACTAATGTCGCTTCAGATAATGGAGCTCAAGATTTCAAGATCTGTGGTCAAAATCTTCCTGCTCCAGTGTACTCTGTGGGGAATTCCATCCTGGTGAGATTGCGATCTCTCAGCAATGTGTACTCGGGATTTAAAGCATCTTACGAGGCGATAGATGGAGGACTACGTAAGTCTGCTTCTTACTTAACCTCGATGAGTTATACTTCCTCTTGTATGGTGGCCGAGAACTGCCAATCGAAAAATCCTGGTTTTGGAGGATTTTTTATTTTATTTTAATAATTCTTTTCATTTTGATTTGTAATTTTTTTTCCTTTTTTTCAATTCGTTTTTATTTTCAATTTTAAATTAAAGACGAGTGAAAGTAAAATCAATTGAAATTCAAATTTAAATCAAAATGAAATCAAAGTAAAATGAAATGAAATAAAAAAGTTAAGGCAAAGTAAAGTGAAACTGAAATGAAATGAAAAACAAAACTAGTGGCAGCGCTCGGTCATACGAAAATTTAATTTAATTTTCAAAGCAAAGTGGAAATAATTTTTCGCATGGCCGAGCGCTGCCACTACCAGCGTGCCTTGCGAGATTGAATCTTCCAAAATGGCGGACGGCCGTATGTCACGTATGACGATGTCGATCCATGATCCAAAAGGAAGCTAGGTCCCAATATGTTCAGCAAGGTTTGAAAAGATCTGAAATCTTGGACTTTTTGAGACGTGATTTTCCACAATGCCCGGGTAGTATCCGTAGCCTTGTCGTCACTTCGAAAGTTTATGCTGCAAATGGCGTTGGGATTGATAATTTTATGAAGGCTGCCGAGAACGAGTTAAAAGGCCCCGGGTAGCCATTAGGTTACAGAGCACTGCATAAGACGATCAGACAGGAATATGGGCTTAATTTTACGAGAGACCAAGTGCATGATGTAATGGACCCAGGCGTTTGAGGCCTGCGCGACTCTTATCCACGTGCGATAGTCGTTTCAGAGTTTTGCGCTAAAGAGTGTGTCTTTTAGGGATCTGTCATTTTGTATGAAATAATCGGGGGATCTTTGTAGAATATTTCGTGAAACAATGGCTACCATTTTTGCTTAAGTATTTACAGCTGTATTTGTTTCAAGTTGAGCACTGATGGTTGATATTGCGTGACGAAAGGCGAGATTCGCTTGTTTTGTTTATGTTTATGTTTAAAGGGCGAGACCCCTGACCTCAAATTTAACCTCTGAGAGGGTGGCCGTCTTCTTGCCTGAACTAAACCATATGGTGGCATATATCGAGCATATACAACACGAAAAACAATTAACTTACGTGCGTGAGATTTTAAGTCTAATCATGTGGTGCCAGAACGTAACACAACGAACAAGGAAGGTAAAACCAAAACATCGAGCTCAAGAGACAAAACGCTCGATCAAATTAATGCATGAAGCATGACCTTTACAACACAGAATCTCTCTAAACCAAATTTTGGCTTTCTCAAAGTAAAGCTACAACAGTCTCTGGCGAAGAAGGACAAAGATAAATATGTCCGTAATAATATACAATATATCTTTGAATAGTAATATTTATTCAATTTATAATCAACATTTCCCGAAAATGTTGATTATTAAGCTTGTCCAGGGCAAACATTCTGGGAGCTTAGGCTGTTAGGCATATCTTGCAAATAGAAATGAGCCAAAACAAAAGCAAAACATGTGGCAAATTGCAAGAGCTCTACAAACCGGAAACCGTAGAGACCAATGACCTCTAGACATTTGCTAGGCTAGTCTTACGGCTCTCTGCCTCCAGATAATATATAAAACGGCAGTACAACTATCACGATCGTAGGAGTCATGAAGGACTGTCTCTTTCAGTTTAACAATGACAATTAAGTTTGCCATGGCCATCCAAAAAGTGAACCCAGTTGGGCCCCTGGTCGTTAACTCGTTCTCGACAACCTTTATGCAACGAAGCCAACGGCATTGAAATTTCGAAGTGACGAGGCCTCCTCTCAAGGCTACGGATACTACCCGGGCATTGTGGAAAATCACGTCTCAAAAAGTCCAAGATTTCAGATCTTTTCAAACCTTGCTGAACATATTGGGACATAGCTTCCTTTTGGATCATGGATCGACATCGTCATACGTGACATACGGCCGTCCGCCATTTTGGAAGATTCAATCTCGCAAGGCACGCTGGTAGTGGCAGCGCTCGGCCATGCGAAAAATTATTTTCACTTTGCTTTGAAAATTAAATTAAATTTTCGTATGACCGAGCGCTGCCACTAGTTTTGTTTTTCATTTCATTTCAGTTTCACTTTACTTTGCCTTAACTTTTTTATTTCATTTCATTTTACTTTGATTTCATTTTGATTTAAATTTGAATTTCAATTGATTTTACTTTCACTCGTCTTTAATTTAAAATTGAAAATAAAAACGAATTGAAAAAAAGGAAAAAAAAATACAAATCAAAATGAAAAGAATTATTAAAATAAAAAAAAATCCTCCAAAACCAGGATTTTTCGATTAGCAGTTCTCGGCCACCATAGTAAATGATTAAAATCAGTAGTTTATTAAGTGTGATGAGACTAGTACACAATGTAGTCCAGAAAAAAAAACTGTTGTTGGTGACTGACCTTTCGACAACCTGAGCGGAAGTAATCTTAGTTGTGGTTCGCCTGATGATGTTACTTCTACATTTCTCATATATAGAGACTGGGTTCCAGTCAGAATAGAGATTCAAAAGCATAAAGCGCAAAGATAAGAACACTGAGACACACATGTACATGCGTAAACCGAACTGCATAAATTCAGGTGCAAAATACAAGAAAACGATTCTTTGTATTTTACGTGGTCGCGCTTATACCGTCTTTGTTGCGTTAACTGCGTAACTAGCGTTCCGACACGAATGAGTAGTTTTCCACATTTTGGCCGCACAGAAACTGGCGTGACCATTTCCCGTGTAAACCAGTAAAGTGCAAGTTTCAAAAACAGCTGTTTATAAGGTCTCTCGGCAGCCTTAGGCTGATTTTTATACCTAATCATACCTTTTTGGTACGCTTCGGCGGCAAAAAAGTCCCGGGGGGGGGGGGGGGGGGCACTCAAAAAAGTTTTATACGGGGAGGCTCCGCCCCAAGCTCTTACTTCTTACCCTTTTATATACCATTTTCACAGAAATTGTACCCCTTTCGTATACCTTTTACTGAAAAAGGTACCCCTTTCATATACCTAAAAGACTTGGCATAAACTTAGAACAGGACGTTTTCTTGTCATTTTCATGTTGCGCTTTATAAATTAAAATAATACAGCCATAAAGTGCTTCTGTTCGAAATATTTTAATTCAAGGCCCTTTAAAAAACCTAAATGACGGATTTACATACCCTTTCATATACCTAAACTTCTGAAACCCCTACCCTTTTATATACCTGAAGCCTGAAAAAGGTACCCCTTTCGGGCGGAGCCTCCCCGTATAGGCCATTATATGGAGTAGCCCCCCCCCCCCTCGGGGCATATCAGGCGAGTTTGGTCGAGCCATGGTTCGTATTTTGACGAGACGCAGTCTCGCCAAAATACCCATGGCGAGAGAAGCGTACCAAAAAGGTACGATTACGTATTTACCGTGCCCAAATTCAGCCAAAAATCCGGTTATATTTAATTTATCGCTCTGTTGAAGCCATGCTTGCCAGGTACGTAGTACAAATTGTGTTGAACCTTTTTGTATTAATACGTTTTTGGTCTTCAACAGTTAAAACAAGTTCCTCTTCTGCCTTTTTTCCCACTTGTTTGTTTGGAGTTTCATTCTCTAAATTTCCAAATCCAAATTTAGCGGAAAATGTGAAACATTCCGACTCCATTGTTTCAGTCTGAATGTCTCAGTACTCGTCAACAAACATCGCGCAATTGGCGAGCGCGCTCAAGTCTAGTTTTGGCGGGAAAGTTTTTCTCCTTTTACGACCATTTAGAATACGAGCTTCCGTTTTATTGGTAAAACCTTTTTTCAATTCATCGTACGGTAACACTACTTTACTTCAAAGTGACCGTGATATGGTGGCATATCAGGTCAGTGACTTGATATCGTAGGATATCAGGACAGTAGATCGCGCCTCTGATTGGCTACTTGCGAATTTGGGTACGGTAAGTACACGTACTGCATCAGGAAAAGATATTTTAAGCCTGGGTCACACTTGCAAGATAAGCACAAACATAAGTGCAAGCTCAAGAAAATGCTAGTGTGCACGGAGGTGAAATAAGCATAAGCACAAAAAAAGAAACATGTTACTTTTTCTTTTGCTTGTATTTATGCTTTTTTCACTGGTGTTATGCTTCTTTTAAAAGTGGGAACAGGCTTGAAATATGCACAAGCACAAGATTTGGCTGTTGACGTGGCTCTTATCGTACAATGTTCATCAGAATTTCTAAAGCACTGCAGTTGCAAATGTCGTCTTGTGTTCGTGCTTATTGTGAACATCCTTGTGACTATGTTTGGGTTTATGCTCGTGCTTATCTCACAAGTGTAAAGCAGCCTTTAATCATCATATCTTTATGCTTATCGGGTATGAACAAACTCATGCTTTTTTTCGCCTATGTTTGTGTTGAAGTCTTGGAATACTACTTGGCTTCACACTAGAAGCTAAGTTAGTTTCAAGTAAGCACTTGACTCAAGTGCACTTGAAAATCTCAAGTCGCATTTTACAAAATCTGGCTTTACACCTGATGACAAAGTATATTACTTGAGGTACAAGCTGTCAATATTTTTCAGAATTGTGACAACGCTGCATGCCGCTTTAATTTGGCTTCCATTTCCTATTGGTCAAGTACGTTCTCAAGTGTGGTGTAGACCATACTTGGCGGCGTACCTCGGCTTCTTCGAACTACTAAAGTTTCCATGGTCATCAAGCCAAGTTCAAGTAAGTACGTTGTACCCCTTTCACACTCAAAGTAGGTTCCAAGTGCACTTAGATTATACTGACGAACTCTAGTGTGAAGCCAAGTACTGTGGGCACAAGCCGGACGTTAAAATAGATATTCTTGAAATGAGATAAATTGATTTCCTTTCCAGTGTGTCCTAGAGGTATCACCCTTACTGAACGATCAGGTGTTATTACCAGCCCTTTTTACCCCAGAATGTATCCAGGCAGCCAGAACTGCAGCTGGCAAATCACAGCACCCCAAGGAAACCGTGTTAAGCTTGAAATTGCCATCACTCTCAATATCCAACAGTGTGGACCACAGCCGGACTGCACGTGCGATTACCTGCAAGTTCAAAATGGGTTCTCTGCTGATCACAATGGAAATGAAAAAATATGTGGTGCACCCAGTAAAACTATAACATATTACTCAACTCATGAGAGCTTGAAGGTACTGTTTGTGTCTGATGATACCCAGTCCAAGCAGTACGATGGGTTTGAAGCAACTTATACGCAGCTGAATTACTCTCCTCCAAGTAAGTGGTGAACTAAGGGAGTTAGTTTCTTGGGAGGCAAGCATGGCTGAGTGGTTAAGGGCGCTGGTATTGTAATCCGAAAGGTCTTTGACACTAGCTGAATTTGTTTCTCGGTTGTCCCGAGTTCAAATCCTCGACCACGCTTTGTATATAGCCAACTGGTCTGCCTCCTGCCAGTTGGGATATAACCTTGTTATGTTCATTTAAAATTATTTGTTTCCTCTGTTTCAGTGGCGTGCCTGTAAACTAGCTATCTTGTTGAGATATGAAGCTAAGTGCATGACCACTATAAACATACATTTTTTAATTTTTATTTTTTGGGGTAGTTATATGGTCTTTTATTACATAGACACGACTTTTTTACTGGAAAAAAGACCACTGAGAAAAATTCATACGAAATTACTTCCGGGACCGTAGTGACCTGATTATAAATTTCAATGTAACATGTGCGATGCAGGATATGTTGGTTATACTCGCGGCCACCTCCACGAACGCGTTGATGGACACAAACAAAAATCGTCGTCAATTTGTAAACATTACCTTGGCGAACATAATTCGAACGTACCACCTTGTCTTTCAGAACAATTTCACGTGCTTACCAAATGTACTAACAAATTTGATTGCCTTATCAAGGAGATGCTTTTCATAAGACAACTTAAACCATCCATAAACGTGCAAACGGACTCGATTCGCGCAAAGGTGTTCACTTGAAGAATTTGTGATCCTTTGTTATTATGTTAATTCGTAGAGACTACAGAAACTGATATCGCATTATTTATTCACTTTGCTTTGAGAATGGTGTCACGATGACGCCGAAACGTCAGCTTTTAACGTTAATATTCGCTAATTTGTCTGAGGTTACAGAAATTATTTCGAAATTATTTCGGGAATATAAACAGGCTCGCTTTTTGGGAACTGAATATGGACACTTGAGTACTGCTCAAACAAGTTGCCAAATTATGTTTCTTATCGTAAATATTGAGTAATCAAAGATCTCTTCGAGATATCGACTTTTTTGCACGAAGTATTAGTAGTTGTTATCCCATGAGCGTGCGTGCATGGTTTTGCTTTTATCACGCATTCGATTTCCATGCCTGCAGTCTGTAAACGAAATTTTGACTTACTGAGAGACGTTTGGATTTAAATTTCAAACAAACTAAACCGATTTACTTTCTTTCAAGAACAATCCCCAACAGTTAGTGATTTAATCTAAGTTTTAAGTTGTGTGTTAATGCAAATAGTAAATGCGTGGCATAGCTTTCTCTGGCGGATTTAAATAACAAGAAAGTACATTGATACCCGGAAATGTAGACCGAGTATTCTTGCTAAAGGTTTGTCTCGTTCAACATGCAAGACTGTGTCGTGTTATAAGGTTGCTGGATCTAATGGCGGTGAAATTTATTGAATAACACATTCATTTCCTGTTTTCAAACAGAGGTCTTATGAAGTAAAATTATAACACTTATTCCTGGACCGGACGGCGAAATATATGTCTCTTGGTCATTTTGGATTTATACATCGACCGTGTTGCGCTCGATTCCTGTGTGACAACCTCAAGGGAAATATTTCCCGCCCGGCCCTCCAGCTCTGTCTCAGCCAATAAGCTTACATCTTTTTAACCAATCAGGGCGTGTACAAAACCAACACTACGTTATAAGTACAATAGTACAAGTCGTTGTGTTTGTCGAAGTTTTCAAATATTCACCAGGCTTTACCAAGATTTTAGTTTCAGAAGATAGAGATACAACCTCGTCTTCCTTCCACCCTGCCCCATCACATCGTACTGAAGAGTGAAATTCTTATCTTTGCTTCCACTTTGCATAAAATAATCCGACCTCGATCCGTTAGCTCACCTTTTTACTGATCAGATATTTTGCTCTGTAGCATGTCTTCCACCTGGGGACTTTCTTAGGGGAACAAGTGGATTCTTTTCAAGCCCCAATTTTCCAAACAACTTTCCTGCAAACAGCAATTGTACCTGGAATATCACAGTACCCACTGGGCGCATCATAAAAGTTACTTTCTTCAACTTCACTTTGGAACCAAACCAAAATTCAGCGTGTATTGGGGAGTCACAAGGGGCCCGTGTTTTTATCACTAATGTCGCTTCAGATAATGGAGCTCAAGATTTCAAGATCTGTGGTCAAAATCTTCCTGCTCCAGTGTACTCTGTGGGGAATTCCATCCTGGTGAGATTGCGATCTCTCAGCAATGTGTACTCGGGATTTAAAGCATCTTACGAGGCGATAGATGGAGGACTACGTAAGTCTGCTTCTTACTTAACCTCGATGAGTTATACTTCCTCTTGTATGGTGGCCGAGAACTGCCAATCGAAAAATCCTGGTTTTGGAGGATTTTTTATTTTATTTTAATAATTCTTTTCATTTTGATTTGTAATTTTTTTTCCTTTTTTTCAATTCGTTTTTATTTTCAATTTTAAATTAAAGACGAGTGAAAGTAAAATCAATTGAAATTCAAATTTAAATCAAAATGAAATCAAAGTAAAATGAAATGAAATAAAAAAGTTAAGGCAAAGTAAAGTGAAACTGAAATGAAATGAAAAACAAAACTAGTGGCAGCGCTCGGTCATACGAAAATTTAATTTAATTTTCAAAGCAAAGTGGAAATAATTTTTCGCATGGCCGAGCGCTGCCACTACCAGCGTGCCTTGCGAGATTGAATCTTCCAAAATGGCGGACGGCCGTATGTCACGTATGACGATGTCGATCCATGATCCAAAAGGAAGCTAGGTCCCAATATGTTCAGCAAGGTTTGAAAAGATCTGAAATCTTGGACTTTTTGAGACGTGATTTTCCACAATGCCCGGGTAGTATCCGTAGCCTTGTCGTCACTTCGAAAGTTTATGCTGCAAATGGCGTTGGGATTGATAATTTTATGAAGGCTGCCGAGAACGAGTTAAAAGGCCCCGGGTAGCCATTAGGTTACAGAGCACTGCATAAGACGATCAGACAGGAATATGGGCTTAATTTTACGAGAGACCAAGTGCATGATGTAATGGACCCAGGCGTTTGAGGCCTGCGCGACTCTTATCCACGTGCGATAGTCGTTTCAGAGTTTTGCGCTAAAGAGTGTGTCTTTTAGGGATCTGTCATTTTGTATGAAATAATCGGGGGATCTTTGTAGAATATTTCGTGAAACAATGGCTACCATTTTTGCTTAAGTATTTACAGCTGTATTTGTTTCAAGTTGAGCACTGATGGTTGATATTGCGTGACGAAAGGCGAGATTCGCTTGTTTTGTTTATGTTTATGTTTAAAGGGCGAGACCCCTGACCTCAAATTTAACCTCTGAGAGGGTGGCCGTCTTCTTGCCTGAACTAAACCATATGGTGGCATATATCGAGCATATACAACACGAAAAACAATTAACTTACGTGCGTGAGATTTTAAATCTAATCATGTGGTGCCAGAACGTAACACAACGAACAAGGAAGGTAAAACCAAAACATCGAGCTCAAGAGACAAAACGCTCGATCAAATGAATGCATGAAGCATGACCTTTACAACACAGAATCTCTCTAAACCAAATTTTGGCTTTCTCAAAGTAAAGCTACAACAGTCTCTGGCGAAGAAGGACAAAGATAAATATGTCCGTAATAATATACACTCTTCAGACCCCCCAAGGAGGGAGAAGAGATTTTTACAACTACAGTTCGCAGAGTGCTGATCACTAGTTCAATTTTTTTAAAAAAGTAAAGTTTTTTTGCACAGGAAAGATGTATCTCACGAAGGGCGTGCGCAACGTTTAAAATTGAATCAAAGCTACCAAATATTTCCCTGTGAAGTATTTCTCGTGACTATTGTTAAGTCTTTCGCTAGGTGCACTCAGCCGTAAAATAAAAAATTAATGAACCGTGACTTCAATTTTAGTGTTTAGCTAGGTGCACTCGGCCGTAAAATAAAAAATTAATGAACCGTGACTTCAATTTTAGTGTTTAGCTAGGTGCACTCAGCCGTAAAATAAAAAATTAATGAACCGTGACTTCAATTTTAGTGTTTAGCTAGGTGCACTCAGCCGTAAAATAAAAAATTAATGAACCGTGACTTCAATTTTAGTGTTTAGCTAGGTGCACTCGGCCGTAAAATAAAACATTAATGAACCGTGACTTGAATTAAGTCTTTCGCTAGGTGCAGTCAGCCGTAAAATATAAAATTAATGAGCCGTGACTTCAATTAACTATTTAGCTAGTAGCACTAGCTAAATAAACCAATTAAGACAATTTAGAACAATGTAAGACGATTTAGATCAAAGAAAAAAAGACATTATGTCGCCGGCGTTATCAGATTTAGATCAAAGAGAGCCGCCGATGTGAATGCGGCGATTGGCTAGTGTTATTGTTTTGAGGGTGTGAAGGAACCAATTTAGATCAAAGGCGGCGACGACCCCCTACCTACTAAAAAAGAAATAAACACATAATATATCTTTGAATAGTAATATTTATTCAATTTATAATCAACATTTCCCGAAAATGTTGATTATTAAGCTTGTCCAGGGCAAACATTCTGGGAGCTTAGGCTGTTAGGCATATCTTGCAAATAGAAATGAGCCAAAACAAAAGCAAAACATGTGGCAAATTGCAAGAGCTCTACAAACCGGAAACCGTAGAGACCAATGACCTCTAGACATTTGCTAGGCTAGTCTTACGGCTCTCTGCCTCCAGATAATATATAAAACGGCAGTACAACTATCACGATCGTAGGAGTCATGAAGGACTGTCTCTTTCAGTTTAACAATGACAATTAAGTTTGCCATGGCCATCCAAAAAGTGAACCCAGTTGGGCCCCTGGTCGTTAACTCGTTCTCGACAACCTTTATGCAACGAAGCCAACGGCATTGAAATTTCGAAGTGACGAGGCCTCCTCTCAAGGCTACGGATACTACCCGGGCATTGTGGAAAATCGCGTCTCAAAAAGTCCAAGATTTCAGATCTTTTCAAACCTTGCTGAACATATTATACCTAATCGTACCTTTTTGGTACGCTTCGGCGGCATATCAGGCGAGTTTCGTCGAGCCATGGTTCGTATTTTGGCGAGACGCAGTCGAGCCAAAATACCCATGGCGAGACCAAACGAGCCTGATATGCCACCGAAGCGTACCAAAAAGGTACGATTAGGTATTTACCGTACCCAAATACAGCCAAAAATCCGGTTTTATTTTTTGCTCTGTTTAAGCCATGCTTGCCAGGTGCGTAATACAAATTGTGTTGACCTGCTTGTATTGATACTGTTTTGGTCTTCAACACTGTTAACAAGTTCCTCTTCTGCCTTTTTTCTGCTCGTTTGTTTGGAGTTTCATTCTCTAAATTTTCAAATCCAAACTTAGCGAAAAATGTGAAAATTCTGACTCCATTGTTTCAGTCTGAATGTCTCAGTACTCCACGGTCGGCAAACATCGCGCAATTGGCGAGCGCGTTCAAGTTTAGTTTTGGCGGGAAAGTTTTTCGCCTTTTACGACCGCAAAACACCAGCTAAATTTAAATTACGAGGTTCTATTTCATTGGCAAAACCTCTTTTCAATTCATCGTACAGTAACACTACTTTACTTTAAAGTGACCGTGATATGGTGGCATATCAGGTCAGTGACTTGATATCGTAGAATATCAGGACAGTAGATCGCGCTTCTGATTGGCTACTTGCGAATTTGGGTACGGTAATGGGACATAGCTTCCTTTTGGATCATGGATCGACATCGTCATACGTGACATACGGCCGTCCGCCATTTTGGAAGATTCAATCTCGCAAGGCACGCTGGTAGTGGCAGCGCTCGGCCATGCGAAAAATTATTTTCACTTTGCTTTGAAAATTAAATTAAATTTTCGTATGACCGAGCGCTGCCACTATAGTTTTGTTTTTCATTTCATTTCAGTTTCACTTTACTTTGCCTTAACTTTTTTATTTCATTTCATTTTACTTTGATTTCATTTTGATTTAAAGTTGAATTTCAATTGATTTTACTTTCACTCGTCTTTAATTTAAAATTGAAAATAAAAACGAATTGAAAAAAAGGAAAAATAATTACAAATCAAAATGAAAAGAATTATTGAAATAAAATAAAAAATCCTCCAAAACCAGGATTTTTCGATTGGCAGTTCTCGGCCACCATACTCTTGCTATAGTAAATGATTAAAATCAGTAGTTTATTAAGTGTGATGAGACTAGTACACAATGTAGTCCAGAAAAAAAAAACTGTTGTTGGTGACTGACCTTTCGACAACCTGAGCGGAAGTAATCTTAGTTAGCTTTAGTTGTGGTTCGCCTGATGATGTTACTTCTACATTTCTCATATATAGACTGGGTTCCAGTCAGAATAGAGATTCAAAAGCATAAAGCGCAAAGATAAGAACACTGAGACACACATGTACATGCGTAAACCGAACTGCATAAATTCAGGTGCAAAATACAAGAAAACGATTTTTTGTATTTTACGTGGTCGCGCTTATACCGTCTTTGTTGCGTTAACTGCGTAACTAGCGTTCCGACACGAATGAGTAGTTTTCCACATTTTGGCCGCACAGAAACTGGCGTGACCATTTCCCGTGTAAACCAGTAAAGTGCAAGTTTCAAAAACAGCTGTTTATAAGGTCTCTCGGCAGCCTTAGGCTGATTTTTATACCTAATCATACCTTTTTGGTACGCTTCGGCGGCATATCAGGCGAGTTTGGTCGAGCCATGGTTCGTATTTTGGCGAGACGCAGTCTCACCAAAATACCCATGGCGAGAGAAGCGTACCAAAAAGGTACGATTAGGTATTTACCGTGCCCAAATTCAGCCAAAAATCCGGTTATATTTAATTTATCGCTCTGTTGAAGCCATGCTTGCCAGGTACGTAGTACAAATTGTGTTGGCCCTTTTTGTATTAATACATTTTTGGTCTTCAACACTTTAAACAAGTTCCTCTTCTGCCTTTTTTCCCACTTGTTTGTTTGGAGTTTCATTCTCTAAATTTCCAAATCCAAATTTAGCGGAAAATGTGAAAAATTCCGACTCCTTTGTTTCAGTCTGAATGTCTCAGTACTCGTCAGCAAACATCGCGCAATTGGCGAGCGCGCTCAAGTTTAGTTTTGGCGGGAAAGTTTTTCTCCTTTTATGACCATTTAAAATACGAGCTTCCGTGTTATTAGTAAAACCTTTTTTCAATTCATCGTACGGTAACACTACTTTACTTCAAAGTGACCGTGATATGGTGGCACATCAGGTCAGTGACTTGATATTGTAGGATATCAGGACAGTAGATCGCGCTTCTGATTGGCTACTTGCGAATTTGGGTACGGTAAGTACACGTACTGCATCAGGAAAAGATATTTTAAGCCTGGGTCACACTTGTAAGATAAGCACAAACATAAGTGCAAGCTCAAGAAAATGCTAGTGTGCACGGAGGTGAAATAAGCATAAGCACAAAAAAAGAAACATGTTACTTTTTCTTTTGCTTGTATTTATGCTTTTTTCACTGGTGTTATGCTTCTTTTAAAAGTGGGAACAGGCTTGAAATATGCACAAGCACAAGATTTGGCTGTTGACGTGGCTCTTATCGTACAATGTTCATCAGAATTTCTAAAGCACTGCAGTTGCAAATGTCGTCTTGTGTTCGTGCTTATTGTGAACATCCTTGTGACTATGTTTGGGTTTATGCTCGTGCTTATCTCACAAGTGTAAAGCAGCCTTTAATCATCATATCTTTATGCTTATCGGGTATGAACAAACTCATGCTTTTTTTCGCCTATGTTTGTGTTGAAGTCTTGGAATACTACTTGGCTTCACACTAGAAGCTAAGTTAGTTTCAAGTAAGCACTTGACTCAAGTGCACTTGAAAATCTTAAGTCGCATTTTACAAAATCTGGCTTTACACCTGATGACAAAGTATATTACTTGATGTACAAGCTGTCAATCTTCTTCAGAATTGTGACAAAGCTGCACGCCGCTTTCATTTGGCTTCCATTTCCTATTAGTCAAGTACGTTCTCAAGTGTGGTGTAGACCATACTTGGCGGCGTACCTCGGCTTCTTCGAACTACTAAAGTTTCCATGGTCATCAAGCCAAGTTCAAGTAAGTACGTTGTACCCCTTTTACACTCAAAGTAGGTTCCAAGTGCACTTAGATTATACTTACGAACTCTAGTGTGAAGCCAAGTACTATGGGAGCAAGCCGGACGTTAAAATAGATATTCTTGAAATGAGATAAATTGATTTCCTTTCCAGTGTGTCCTAGAGGTATCACCCTTACTGAAGCATCAGGTGTTATTACCAGCCCTTTTTACCCCAGAATGTATCCAGATAACCAGAACTGCAGCTGGCAAATCACAGCACCCCAAGGAAACCGTGTTAAGCTTGAAATTGCCATCACTCTCAATATCAAACAGTGCGGACCACAGCCGGACTGCACGTGCGATTACCTGCAAGTTCAAAATGGGTTCTCTGCTGATCACAATGGAAATGAAAAAATATGTGGTGCACCCAGTAAAACTATAACATATTACTCAACTCATGAGAGCTTGAAGGTACTGTTTGTGTCTGATGATGACCGCCCCAAGCAGTACGATGGATTTGAAGCAACTTACACGCAGCTGAATTACACTCCTCCAAGTAAGTAGTGAACTAAGGGAGTTATTTTCTTGGGAGGCAAGCATGGCTGAGTGGTTAAGGGTGCTGGTATTGTAATCCGAAGGTCCCCGGTTCAAGACCTGCCCTTGCACTAGCTGAATTTGTTTCTCGGTTGTCCCGAGTTCAAATCCTCGACGACGCTTTGTATATAGCCAACTGGTCTGCCTCCTGCCAGTTGGGATATAACCTTGTTATGTTCATTTAAAATTATTCTGTTTCAGTGGCGTGCCTGTAAACTAGCTATCTTGTTGAGATATGAAGCTAAGTGCATGACCACTATAAACATACATTTTTTTATTTTTATTTTTTGGGGTAGTTATATGGTCTTTTATTATATAGACACGACTTTTTCACTGGAAAAAAGACCACTGAGAAAATTCATACGAAATTACTTCCGGGACCGTAGTGACCTGTTTATAAATTTCAATGTAACTTGTGCGATGCAGGATATGTTGGGTTATACTCGCGGCCACCTCCACGAACGCGTTGATGGACACAAACAAAAATCGTCGACAATTTGTAAACATTACCTTAGCGAACATAATTCGAACGTACCACCTTGTCTTTCAGAACAATTTCACGTGCTTACCAAATGTACTAACAAATTTGATTGCCTAATCAAGGAGATGCTTTTCATAAGAAAACGTAAACCATCCATAAACGTGCAAACGGACTTGATTCGCGCAAAGGTGTTCACTTGAAAAATTTGTGATCCTTTGTTATTATTTTGATAGCGGAGCTCCTAAGCGTAGCACCATAACCATGAAAGAAGAAACACTATCGAAATGAGTTTTCATGGTCAACATGGATAGCGGCATGGTTCGCGGGCGCGTACGTACGGCGTACATACATACATACGGAGTCGCGCAACATGGCGGCCATAGTTTGATGGTAGAAAGAGTGAAGCAAGAAGGCCGTATAAAGGCAGCCGTAAAAAGGCGGCCTTTAAAATTTAAAGAGGGTTGAAAAGAAAAACAAGAAGCAATGAAACAAAATGTGGCTTAAAATTACGTGTAGAAAGTAATCGACCGCCAAAAAAGTGGACATTGAGAGCCATAATCGATCGATGACTTTCGTGTCTATCTGTAAAGCCAGCATCGTACATGAAGGAGCTTTCGAAATCTAAATCGGGTTAATATAATAAACAAACCATTTTATTGCTACGGGGTAACAATTGACACTCTGAGATTTGAACTCACGACCTCCCGATCCGCAGACTGGCAACTTACCGATTGAGCTAATCCGACAGACTCCGTAATTTATGTTGAATATATTTTATATCAATGTAATAGACAGGAGGGAGGGGGCGACTCTATTGTTTTCCATTATTTCCCCGTGACCGACTCATCACTGCCAGTGTGACGTCACATAGCAACAAGTTTACGCTTCGCGTCGCTTGCTCAGTTCAGCGTCGGGACGCCATTGAAGCTATATCAAACAAGAGCTCTTAGAGCTTACAACTGCGCTGGTCTCGTGAGCACTTTAGGGGAGCCATGTGGGGTGAACAAAAATGCACCCCCCCCCTCCCCTTATCCCCTTTACATGCGTCGAACACTGTTGCGACTGACAAACAAGATGGTAAGAAAACACTTTGCGTGACATTTCATGGTTGACTAGTTCCATCCGAAATTAAACATTTTTCTTATATGCTAATGGTGGCCAAATTTAATTCCCACGATCCTGATCTGTGAAACAAAAAAATATTTTAAATCAGCATCCAGTGTTGTCTTGAATTACCGTTTAAAGATTGAATAACCAGCTCCGAAAATGGAATATTGGAGTAAATAAGAAAATCAAATTTTAGAAGAACACTAGACCTGTGTTTTGCTGAATGGAAATTCCCTGGGGAATTAATTTATCAATGACGTAACCCTTGCAAGTCAGGGCATGCTTGTCTCAGTGGTTTTCCATCAGATTTCAGAAATCCTATAGATGACACAGTTCCAAAAATAAATAACGCTAAAAAGTCGAATAATTCACACTTAACATGCTAAGTTTAGACCAGAGGATTTGGTTAGTTTCCGTTTGTAGCAGATTTAAACCATTTCAGAGCATTGCGTGATTCTTGCCGATCAGTGCCTTGTGAAAGTAAAAATTTGTTAACGCCAGCACATTCCAGGACACAAACGTAATGTAAATAAATGTAAATTCTTGCCCGCTAAAGCGTATTTATTTAAAGCGTGAAATTTTAGTATTTTCTTTGATTCAAACGCCTCAAAATACTTCACACTGAATTTTGTAAGTAAAGATTAATGGATTCGCAAAGATTTGAAAGGTAGCTGATAATAGCTTTGAAAAACTACGTGACTCGAGGTCTAGCCGATCGAAAGTAAAACTTGTCATGTCGGCACATTCTTTTACACCAACGTAATGGTATTTATTCACAGATTCTGGCCCGCTGAAATATATTTTTCTTTCGACGCATGAAAATTTAGAATTTCCTTTGAATAAAACGCTTCAAAATCGAATATTTCACACTAAACATTCTTTGTAAAGACAAAAAATAAGAAAATGTTTCCATTTGTTACTGATTTGTAGCTTCTAAACATCGCGTGACATGAGCCTGACCGAGTGGAGGTTTGGTACAGGTCACCGACAAAACGAAAAATAACAAGAAGCTCTTAGAGCTTAAAACTGCGCTGGTCACGTGACCACCCTAAGGGAGCCATGGCGGGGGAGTGAAAAAAAGATAACTAAAAAATATTGAACAACTTGAAGTGAAATGGGGAAAAAATAAAATAAAGAAATAAATAAATAAATAATTCCACATCCTGACAGTGGAAAAAAAAGCCTTTGCCATAAAAGTTGACCCCCCCCCCCCCTTACCCTAACCCGCCTCAAACAAATTATGGTCGCCCTAAAAAAAACACCCGCTTTCGAAACAAACCCCGAATATTGATTTCATTACGTCTGGCGTCTGGCTTCACGCCAGGAACGTAAGTATCCGTGAGAATTTCGATAGTATTCTCTCTTTGCACAGAATAATCTCGTTCCCAGATCTCGTGGGCGAAGCAGAAGGCGAGATCTGGTCAAATCCGATTTGCACCACGTGATTGCCTGTCAGGAATGTGGCAGGTGAGTCAATTGCGCATGCCCTAGACAATTCTAAGAAAATGGCAATCAACATTCTCGTCCCCAGAGGCCGCGATCCTTCTGGTCAGCACCCGGGTGCTGACCAGAAGGATCGCGGCCTCTGGGGACGAGAATGGGCAATCAAATGAATATCCAATCCTCAACCAAATGAATAACGAATGCTTTACCATTCTCGTCTTTCCAGGAATAATATCTAGCAGAGTATTTTACTAAAGAATTAAGCAGAAGGCAATCATGAAAGCTTTAGGTCGGGTAAAAAATTAAATATTTATTTGATTTAAAAAAATTGTTCATTTGGCGGCGAGACATGTCTAGATTTTATGCAAATTAGATCCGGTCACGTAATCAAACATAAATATTCTTACGGCGGATTCTCTGTTTTTAAACATCGTTATTCGTCAGAAATAGCTTTATAATGCTACAAACAACTAAAACGAAATCTTCTTGTCTTTTGAGGCCGACTGTAAACAACGAAACGTCTCAAAAACGAATATATTATGATTGCGTGCATGATCTATAATTTGCATAAAAAACAGACATTGAATTCTCTTGGGGCCGCATCGCACGTTCAAATTTTAGCGCTGTGACCGCCATGCTTTGAAAGAGCCAATCAAAAAAATTGAATTTTCTTACTTGGCCAGATCTCGCCTTCCGGCTTGTTGCCCCTCTTTCTGTATTACAATAGGCGGTTGTTAAAATGTAGCGAGTGACAAACATGATGATAAAAAAAGACACCTTGTGTGACATTTCATGGTTGACTAGTTCCAGACGCCATAAATTATTTTTCTTTTATGCAAATTCTGGCCGAATTCCCACGCGTGGACGCTGAAGCCGTTTTTAGCACAGAGGGTATTCCCCTAGCCTACCAAATGACGTAAGCGGTATAAGTCAGGGCATGTTTGTGAAGAGAATTTTTCTTCATATCTTTAAAATCCTTTCAATAACACAGCCTAAAAATAGATTACGCTTAAAAGAGAAATACTATGCAATAAATTTGTTTAGTAAAGACCAAAGGATTCGCAAAGATTTGAAAGGTAGCTGATTAATAGTTTTGAAAAATTACGTGACTCGAGGTCTAGCCGATCGAAAGCCTTGAAATTTATCATTTTCTTTGAGTTAAACGCTTCAAAATCGAATAATTCACACTTAACAGTCTTTGTAAAGACAAAAAAGAGAAAAAGATCAGAGGATACGCAAAGTTGTCAAAGTTTAAGAGTTGTCATGTCAGCTAGCACATTCTTTGACAACAACGTAATGGCATTTGGAATTTCCCTAGCCTGCCGAATGACGTAAGCGTTACAAGTCAGAGCATGTTTGTGAAGTGAATTTTTCTTTATATCTCTAAAATCCTTTCAATGGCACAGCCAAAAAAAGATTACGCTTAAGAGAGAAATACTTCACAATATATTTGTTAAATAAAGACCAAAGGATTCGCTTTACATTACGTGACTCGATGTCTACCCGATCGCAAGAAACTTTTTGTAGTACCAGCAACCTAGGGCAACTTTTGCCTTCCTTGGCAACTTTTGAGCAACAAATTGATATAAAACCGATCCAAACCATAAAAGGTGGTGTCATTTCGTAGGATTTTATTAAAACTGGTTTTATCAAAACTTATTTTATTAAAACTAAGGATATACAATAAAATGGCAATAAAAATAACACTTGCTTTACGCCCGCGAAATCTGGACAGCGGTTTTCTATTTAAATCCAGCGGTTACTCGCCGCAATATAGAGCCTGCCGCCGGCCAAAGTGCGAGTAATAGACGCTGGGGCAACTCTTACCAAACCTGCAAGCGCTTTAATTTCTAAAAAACGCAAAATTCACTCTAGAGAGCAAGCAACTTTTCTACATTTTGGTGGCAACTTTTTGATATTTGAGCAACTTTAGAGCAACGTTTGGGATATGGTATATTGTGAAGCAACTTTTCCTGAATTTACCGGCACAATCTATTCATGCCTACTCGCAAAGGAGGGGGAGGGGTCATGGAGACCCCAGCCCTCCTCCCCCTTGCTATGTCCTTGGTTTTTCTTTCGTGGCTTCGGCCACCGCCTAATAGTAATCCGAGGCGCACGCGGAAGGGATAATGCTAGCCTGCGAGCAGGCTCTCTATTCGGGGGCAACGTGAATCTCCTTCACGTTGCCCCCGAATAGGATAATGCTCTCGTCGGTAACAACCTTTGAGTTTGCCGACCGCTGGTCAAGGGGAATGCAGCCTCTGGGGAAGAGAATGGGTTGCCAGTCCCTTTGGCGGCCCAAGCTTAATGAAATGACCGCTGGTCAAGGGGAACGAGGGTGCAAACTTTCAGGATAGAACTAGAAATTTGACGGAAAATGGAAACTTAGTTTAGTGATTGAATACAGAACGTGAATACAGAAGAATTAGTACATTCCGGCATTTGTGATGTGATGGAATTTTTTTCATTCATAACAAAAATACAGGCGAACAATGTAAAGGGAAGAACTTTTTTTAATAGCAATGTCAAGCTTACGTATACGGCTACTAGCTGTATGGATCTGAAACGTGGAGGACAGGCAAGGACAAAGAAAGTAGAGGCGACCTTTATCAAAACTTGTCTACGAACAATTCTATACGTCGGGTACGTTGGGCAAATACAATCAGCAACAATGATCTGTGGTAAAAACCGAACTAGACGCCTGGAGAAATTGGAATTTCGAAGAACTTTCATGGAGGCGGGAATGGTATGGATATTTTCTGTAACCAAAATGAATATGCTTACATGTATAAAGGTCATCTAACGGGAGCAATTAGTTTTTGTTTTGAAGATGATGACAATGATTTGGGTGTTATATATATATGTTTTGTTGTTAGGTTCAAAAGGATTGAGACGATGGACGTGTTGCTACTGGACTTCATCATTATGGGGAAGAAAATATATTCTATGCAGGTTTGGCTCTGAAGATTTGCTCAGGATGCTCTGGGTAATTTGACTGTATTACTGAGGGAAACAAAGAGTGCACGAGTAGAGGAAAGTTTTGGAATGGTAAATTTTGACAAGCGTAAATGTGGTGCAAAAGGAAGTCAGAATGCAGAATCAAGTTGCAACAAAAGACTGGTTTTGTGACAGTGAGATACCGATTTTTAAATTGAGACAAGTGAGATTGTGCATTTTCTGGCAGGGCCCCCAGATTATACATAGAAGACAACTGATGATGAAAATGAAACGTAAGATTTATTTATTGCATTTTTTTAATGTAATTAAATTTTGATTTAAGGTTATTTGTCAGTCAAATCAAAGGTTTAACTCCCCCCCCCCCCCTCTCGCGCAGTGATACTCCAGGCATTTGACGTGTTTGCCATCCCTGGGTAAGTGAACATGGGTTGATAGATCATGGTGGAGGATGAAATAAGGTATGAAATGGCGCGTTTAAGGCCTTTAAAAAAAAAAGATTGTCACTGTGTGACAACTTGGATAAAAAGTGAAGGGTTACAAAGGCTTTTTCCTGTATTTTAGACTTGCGTGAATTAATTCTTGGAAAAAAGGAATTTTTAATGATCTGAAATGGATCTATGGTGGGGCATTTGTATGGCTTTTTGGCTCTGGGGAACACAAATTTGAACACAAATTTTTCAAAAATTAAAATGCCTGGGGTGTTGCCTGGGGGAAGGGGATGTTGAACTTTTGATTTGAGTGGTGTATAAGGTTAGTTTACATTATATTTTACATTATTATTTTTAATTTTTAGCAATTAGGTTAATTTATTATCTGAACTCAACATGTGGTGTATCCTCAGGTATCAGCAGTTTAAGTGAGCTGAAAAAAAAAAAAAGAAATGAGTGAAGTAACAAATGACATTTTGTAGTATTTATATATGTTTTATAAAAAAAAACTTTGAAGAATTTTAATAGTACCATATCTTTTTATACTGGGCATTAGGTACATTGTATTTGAAGCTGACATCTAAGATTCAAGCAACAAATGAGATGTTTATGGCATGATTTTAGACATGTGTCTGCATTAAGTACAGTGTTGTAAGTGACATTATATGCTGCGCAGTAAACTAACCTTGGCAAGTGAGTGTGACTACTCAGTGTCTGGGTCTGTGGTAGCTGCCTAAAAAGTGAAAAGAAGTTGGATTATGATTGGCTGTAACTGATTTTTAAATGGTTGTTAAATAGTGCTCAGGGAAATTCATATAAATTTTAAGAGAGCAGCAAACCCTAGAAATTCATGTGAAGGATCGTTTTGTTACTCTTTTAGTACATTGTTCATAAAAATGGAATTGAATTTGCCTTTATATATCCTACGTTGTTTATCAAAATTGACTTGATAGAAGGTTTTTTGTAGTGTATCAGGATAGTCTTTGGTAAAACCTTTTAGATGGAGAAAACTAAAATATCATTGTGGTCATCTTGTTTCATTGCTAAAGTGGATTTCATGCTACAATCTACAGCAGTTTTTTTGGCTTAAGGACGTTCGCGAGAAAATTTTCTAGTCGATAGATTTTTTTAAAATTTTTACAGCAGTCAGATAATAAGTTACTTGTGTCTGAAATGCAAAAAAAGTGGGGGTCACCGACTTGTTTCAGAGATAAAGTGTGTCGAAAACTACCCTAATTGTGAAAAATTGGCGAACGCAATTCAACATGGTTTACAGGATTTATAGTTAAAAATATTGAAGATGAGAAAAGAGGGGCAAATGATCTTAGTCATATTTTGTAGAAGTGGGTCTGTTGCGTAAAAAAATTCTAGTGTTGCCATCTTTTTGTTAGACTTAACCCTGAAAGCGGTATTTGAAACCGTTGTACAGCAAAACGAAAATTTCAAAAAGAGGCATTCGAACGTACGTGGGACCAAAAAAAATTGAAGTTTTAATTGATAGATTTTTTTCATTTTTACGCAAAACATAGATAATTGTCAAGAAAAGTGATCCGTTTAAAAAAATGTGGGGGTCACCGACCATCTAAGAGAGTTAATTGCAAAGTTCAAACAACGACTACCAGCCCTATATGTGCTTAGAAAATGTCTTCAGTGTGCACACTCGTGCATGGCGTGGCGTGACATTGCGACATGAATTACGTGCGCAGTTAGGATGCGCATAAACAATTAGCGCGAATGTCCTTGCAACAAGGAAAAAATCAATATGCATAGTGATGTCTGGCCATGAAAGTGATGTTTTCAATGTCATTTGAAATTGCATGGCGTGGTCAGGCGTGATTTGTGTAGATAATTTCAGTGTAATGTTAAGTTTAACATGTGTTTAATTCATTGATTCATCTGCTGTTTTCTCTGTGACAGTTTATAATAGTATTTAGTGACTGAAAGAAGGAACAAAAATGTATACATTTACCAGGTGTTCCCAGTATTGTTGATGTTTCTTCATTTGCTTATAAAGCTTAGCCACATACTATAAAATAGAAGATAAAATATATAAGTCAAAAGCGTTGTTAAAATGACTTGTGATTTTTATATGCTTACTTGACAACTGCAACATTACTAATAGTAAACTATTATTTCATATTGTTTTTGTATACTGTATTTTCTTAATGCAATGCTGGGAACTCGTGTGGCGTTTATTTCAAAGTTGCCTTGCTGAACCCAGCGTTTATTGGAAGTTGGTGTGACAGTGAGCACTAACAAGAAAGAAAGACTGTGTGTTAGCCATGACAACACAAATACGAACATCCATTCAAGTTATGTTACTCCCGGCATTTTCTTTGAACATTTATTAAAACTATGAAAGTGGCATACTGTACTAGTAAGTGTTCATAGAAGCGTACTATTTACTTGTTAGCTTGACTGCAAATAAATGTCAGGATGACGATAGAACACCGCCGGCTTTAATTTAAAAATTAGCAATTTTGACCAAGTGTTTATAGGAGTCCGGGGGTCCAGCGTTTAAATGAGAAAATATGGTATTAGAAAATTGAAATATGTTGCTTGTAGTCTTCTTCATTTAAATTTGTGTGTAACTATTTAATATTTAAGGCAATTGAACTTAAGGCTGGGGTTTACCTTTTTGCAAGTTTTTGTGGCACAGAGCATGCCATCCACTTGTGGTGAAGTCTAGAGTATAAACACATTAAGCTGTTAAAAAATGTGATTGTCATTTAATGGTTTAATGGACTTGTAGTGTTATATTACGTACTATCAGATACGGTAGGTGTACTAAGAGCAGAATTGAACTTCAGTTCTGTATCGCAATTTGTATTCATTAGGATTGTGTACTTCCAGAAAATATCGATACCCTCCAGGGAAGGGATTTGCCCTATGACCCCCCACCCCTCTGGAAATTCGAATTTAGCTTCATACATTGCTTTAAAGTTTTGGGTCTTTGTGACCCCCCTCCTCCTCGGAATTCCCAATCCCTTCAGTGAGGGGAGTATGGATATTTTCTGGATCGACACATTATTTAATATAAACATAGTATTTTTAAAAGAAATTAATAATATTGAAAGTATTTACCAAAAAGTTTCTTACCATTTTTGCTGGCCACAGTGGCTCCATTGATTTGAAAATGTTTATCATATTTTTACAATGGTTGCTAGCCCATAGGTAGTCTTGTTCGATGACATCATCTAAAAAAATAAGCATTGTGATATAATTGTAGGTGTTACTTGTAGTAAGCTATAGAGATTATGGCATCTACTGGTAGTCAACATATAAAGAATGGTATTAATTAGAACTAAGATAATTTTGCATATTCTATAATGACACCTAGTGAGTGTAGTCCTTTCATGATTTTTATCAGTATTAAAGTTGCTACTGTGTGCCATGGCAAGCAAGGTGGGCCACATTGTTCAACAATGACAAAGACCAACGTAGTAAATGGGACAACTCATCATAAGGCTGTTGTAGCTCAGTTGGTATTAGAGCCTGCAATAGGTATCTGGGAGGCCATGGGTTTGCCTTTGTCAGGGACTCAGATTTTTTCTTTGTTCCATGTCTGTGTTATTGTTGAAGAATTTGTCTTTATTATTTATCCACAAGCTTTAAATTTACTATCTTTATTATTTTCTAGTCTAAATCTAGTGCTTGAATTTGTTAGTTTATGTTCTTGGAAGATGTAGCTATGGAAAGTGCTAGAAATTAGCTTCAACGTACTTCATGGTTGGTGAATTATTATAGTGGCAACTACAGGTGGTGTAGCTAGTGTTTTGGATAATGCAGTATTAATGTAGGTTACCTCTGAGGACTCTGGGTCCAATGTAATCTAAAAGACAAGTTAAAAAATTAATGTAATTATAATAAGTTCATAGTATGGCTAGTCACAAGAAAAGTTATTAATTGGAAGTTGTTGTTTTGTAATTGAGAATTGTAATACTTACCAAAAGGCACAGAAAAATTTCGTGTGGGGCAGTAATTCTCTAAAATGTAAAGTTAATATTGATATTAGAAACTTTGTGAGCTTCCATGCTATAAGTTTTGATGGTCATGTTTTATATAAAAGTCTGCCTCCAAGCCATGGGGCCCATACAGCCGGAGCTTATCTCGGTTTCCGTAGCATAAGGCGACTAGGAGTATTGCTACTCCCCCCTGGATGGGATGCTAGTCCATCGCAGGGTTACCCCTCAGCAGCAAATTCGCCAGTACCCATTTATACACCTGGGTGGAGAGAGGGACTGTGAGAGTAAAGTGTCTTGGCCAAGAACACAACGCAGCATCCGGGTGGTTCGACTCGGAGTCGAACACGCTAACCATTAGGCCACTGCGCCTCCCACATGTTTTATATACTAGCAAGTAATTTCTTTTAAATCGAGTCTTGAGGATTAAGGAACAAGATGATCTCCAATATGTATACTCGGAAAAGACTATGGAGGAAACAATTTTTTTTTAAAAGAGAGAATAAGGACAGTTTGTACATCAAGTGGGCAGGGAGGGGTTGTAACGGGAAAAAAACAAAAGAAATATTGAAGTAGAAATGGAGTTACAAGAGGGGTGGGGTGGGAGGTGATAGCAAACATCTGTTTAGTGGGGAAGGTATTGATAATGTAAAACAAACTGGAAAATATGTGTTATTTTCCCATTTTCAGTAGTGGATTTTATTAAAAATAATAGATGTACTCACGGCTTGGTGCTTGTGTGTCACTAGGTTCAACGCTCTGGTTATCACCATCTAAAACAAGTTCATTAATTTATGCTTTTGTTAGTTGTACTTTGTTGGCTGTGTAAATGTTAAGTTTTTAATAAGGTTAAAGAATGAATTGACAGTTTTCATAAAAATTAATAGATATTATTAGTTGTAATTTTTGTCATTTTCTGAGATTAGAAATAATGCATGCTAGTATTGTGACACCTTAAAGTACATAAGGAGTTGATGTTCTGTTGTGGTCCTGAGTTCTATATAAGTGTGACATAATTTATTTATAAGGGTGGTAAGGGTATTTTCGTGCGCTGTGATTGGCTGTTTTTATTTCTCGTGAAATGTGAAATAGCTACTTTTCCTTGTGAATTCTGATTTGTATAGAAGCTGTGAAGTCTGATTTTGCAAAACATGTTTTATTTTCTGTGAAGTGTGATACCAATATTATATTTTTGTGAATATTTGTGAAAGAGTCGATTGTCATGAAATGTGATCAAAACCCTTGCAGCTTTGATCTTTATATCAATAAGCATTGTGATGTGAAAGAAATACTTACATTCCAGCTGCAGATTGTATTCAGGATTAAGTGAATCTGTAATAAAGAAAATTGTTTCTTTTCAATGAGTGATTGGTTTGACTTTTTAAATGTAAAAAATTTGTTCGATTTATCGTTGTCAGGCAAGTCAGATTAAATGATGCTGGCTATAAACCATTTACACAAGAAAGCTCCAAGGTCATGAATGGTGCCTCAAAATTTTGTAGTTCTTGTAAAGTTTCGATTTTGTTGGTAATCGTTGGAAAATTTTAGTGAGTTGTTGTTTGTTAGTGGTTGCACATGTTCACAAGTGCTTAACAGTTTCATTCATTTATCAATGTTAACCCGCTGGGTGGTGGGGGGAGGAGGCCAGGCATAGGCCGGGTATTTGAACTTAGTTGAGAGTCTGTTCAAATGCCTCTAATGCCAGGGCATTTGTGGATGTTTAAAAGACTCACTGAACTTCAATAAAATGTTGTAGGAAAGTCCATTAAAACAGTGAAAAGTCTCGCTACGGGCAAACAATTGCTGTCAAATCCCCTGCATATGTGCGGCCTCCCCCCCCCCAGTGGCTTAACATTGATAGGTGCATAAGATCAAGGGGTGGACTTAACAGTTATTTAAGTTATGTTCAAATGAAATACTCACACACTCCAAGAATTGTGGGCAGTTGTTCCGGGTAATCTGTAACATCGAAAAATATCCATGAAATTAAAAAAGGACTGGTCATTTAAAATAAGGGATGGCGGTGATTAGTGCGCGGGGGGATGCCTCGCTATAATGGTGTATTCGGGTAGGCTCCGCGCAAAAGGGGTACGTTTTTCTGGCTTCAGGTATATAAAAGCTGGGTAGGGATTTCACGAGTTTACGTATATGAAAGGGTATGGAAATCTGTCGTTTAGTAGGTATTTAAAAGGGCTTTTAACTAAATTATTTCTAACAGACGCAATTTATGGGTGTATTATTTTAATTTATTAAGTGCTACATAAAAATGAGAAGAAAACTTCTTGTTTTAAGTCCATGCCATGTCTCTTAGGTATATGAAAGGGGTACCTTTTTTCAGTTAAAGGTATATGAAAGGGGTACAATTTCTGTCAATGGTATATAAAATGGTAAGGAGTTAGAACTTGGGGCGGAGCCTCCCTGTGTAAACTTTTTTTTGAGGACCCCCCTCTCCCCCTCGTCAGTCAATACTCTCCCCAAATAAGGGATTGGAAATTTCTGGGAGTGGGAGGGGTCTTAAAGGCTAAAAAATTAGGAAATGCTTGAAGCTTAGTTGGAATTTCCCGTGGGGTGGGGGTCTTAGGAGAATGCCTTCTGTGGGAGAGGTAGGGATGGTTTATTAAACTATAGAATACTCTTGACCTTCTCATTTGTAAAACATGTTTATTCATAACTTTCTTTCAGTTTTTATAACCATAGTTACTGATACGAAGAAAAGTTACTGTATATAAACAAATCCTGTGTATTGTTATAATATTTGGATCAGGGTTTTGTTAGTTGATCTTCTTTAAAAAGTAATGTCTTAAAAGATACTTGAAATTCTTCCTAAGAAGAAGTTCGTATAAATAGTACAAAATCTCACTTTACGATTGAAAGAAGCAGTGCAAACAGCAGTCAAGAGAAATCGAGATGCAAGTCTAAAACACTAGTCTCGCTGTACAGACATTGGCGTATAGCTCTAGTACTTGCAGTTGTGACTTTGTGAGTTACTGTAAAATACAGACCTCTCAAGTCTCACGATTTTGTCGTGAGACTCACGGTTTTCACCTCAATCTCACAATGAGAAACAGTGATCTCACGGTAAACAGAGTAACAAGTCATTTGATTAGCGCCTGTTTTTAGGACTTTTTTAGTTATTTTTGTCCGTCAGTTGATCAATCTCTCGGTTTTTACTGAAATCTCCAGATTTTTTGACCTCAATCTCCAGATTTCCAGTGCTTTGAGGTTGAGAGGTCTGAAAATAACCTACAGTAGAGGCATGGTATAACTGTTTGGATAAGGCGTCACTTGACAATCTGCAAGCTGGCAGTGACAAGACTGAAAGCATGTGAAGGGTTCTATCCTGTGTCACATTTAAGAATTAACTTGTACAAAGGATGAAAGGAAACTATTCTAATGCAATATAAAAGTGTTTGAGAATTAACCCACACTTCTCTACATCATTAAATCTGCTTATTTTTTAAAAATACAAAATTGAAAATGATTATAATAATTTATAACCTTATTATCCGACCGCCAGGTTAGGTATCATGTACCGTTTGCGACACCGTTTGCTATTTCTATCCACCATTTTGTTTTTAAGAACCGCTGACCATTCGTTTCGAGAATCCAGTTTCCCGCGGTCATCAGATACAGTGGCGCGCTAGCGCAATAGTGCCGAGTGCCAGCGCGCAGTTTTTACCGCGACGTCAAACCTGAAACGTCTGAGGCAACTTTTCTTTCTGTCTGGGCGTATTTCGTTCATATCAAAGTGTTACTATGAGTGACATTAGATAAAATAGCTGCTGAGTGTTTTTACTTTTTAAATCTTCCGCATCCGAAGCAAAGTGCTTTGAGAAGTGGCGGCGACAAGTTCAGATATAACGCTATTTGCTAACACGTAGTTTTTTTTAGTAGAGCTAAACAACAACTTAGTAAATTTTTACGATAATGGAAATGTATCGAACTTTGATTCGAAGTACTTTTCTTGTTTTTGTTTTTTGTTTTTTTGGATATTTCTGTCGTTTGAGCGGACGCGGTCGAAGGCGCAACGTTGCGTGTGTGGGAAAAAATGCAGAGAAGCAATTATTTTGGTGCGACACGGCGCGACAGTTGGCGAGACATTTTATAAGCAATTAAAATGAGAACTCAAAATAACGATGATCTTCCGTCACAAAAACTCCAAATAAGACCAGAACTAAAAATATTAAAGGTTGTTGTGATGAATTTGACATGGAGAACTTAACATACGCAAAATAAGCGCAAAACTATTCGAAGAAGACCGATCTGTTTTGATGATAAGAATTTAATCTAATTAGTTCGTTATAATTTTCGCACAACAAAACCTCGATCAAAACAACACAAAATAAAGAGAGCTTTTAAGAATGGAATGAGGTACTTACGTATACTATTCCCACTCTCGTCAGTGATCATCAGATCGTCACTCTCGTCAGGGAAGTCAGGAACTTCATGGGGTACTAAAAAAGTCGTGGAGACAAAGTTTTTAGCTTCAAAATTATTTTCATTTATTCAAGCAACGAGTTTAAAATTAAACAACACGGAATACTTACGGCTATCAAAAAGGGAATCTTTGAGGTGTTGATCTAGAAGAGAATTGAACAACTCAATAACTTTGGAAATAGGATTTGTCGAAGGTGCGAGATCGGAATTCTAATGACGTTTTTGATACTTTGACGCAAAGCAACGCAGTTTACGTCTTTAAAGTGCTTTACTAGACAAACGGTTTTCATCTGCCTTGTATTCATTTTGTCAGGTTTAAACTTCTTAACAGAGAGCGCTTTAAATTAAACTTACCTATCTCGCCGTTGTCCATGTTGTTCGAGAAACTTCAAGAACTGGCGGAAAGCAAGCAGGGTGTTGCCTTTTGCACATTATGTCACATGGTCTTGTATGGAGGACCTTATTGGCTATGACGTGTTTGAGTGACAAGAAGATATAGTCGTGACGTCGTTCCGAAATTGCGCAGGGAACTGTGGCGAGTTGGACCCACCTTGTGTTGGGGTAGGGGGGCTATGCAAGATACCACCTGTCTGATAAGTCAAATGGACAAAATTTATTGGCCTTCAAATTTAAGTTGAGACTTTCATATTAGGTGTACATGAAGCTTGCCTTGCTGGAGATATGGCACAAGGAGGTTTGAATTTTCTTAGTTTCTACTCCTGATAGAGTGGGGGCTACCGTATTTACTCGAATAAGCGCCGCGGCGCTTATTAAATTTCTCGCGCCTCAAGTGCGGCGCTTATTCGAGGGCTTCGCTTATTTGAGGACGGCGCTTATTAAAAAATTGGACGCCACAAACAATCTAATATAGATGAAACTTCCACAGTAACAAAAACAAGGGACTTTTGATTGTCGGTACTCGTCTCTTACGGAGGAGAGTTTTTGCGCTTGTAGTGCCGACAAAGTTCACGGCCTTCACAACTTTAACAGAACTACATATTGTAAAATTTTGGATAGAAAAAATAATGGGCGAGCGGTAAAATATTACAACTTTTGATTTGCGCAACATCGCTTTTGACGAAAAGGAATTTCCAAGGCTGTTTTAGAGTTGCTTTGTAGTGCTATTTTTAGTTATACGGAATTCCTCGCATAAGCGCCTCATCGGGGCTGCGGCGCTTATTCGAAGGCGGCGGGCGGCGCTTATTCGAGTAAATACGGTATATAAACAATACACCATCTTTTATAGTAGGGAAAGAGGGGTACATGAAGAGACCACCTGCCTTTTTGCAGAGTGGTGGCCTGGTGGGTCGTGTTTGAGTACAATTGTTTTGACCATTTTCCTTAATCTGACAACACCAAATGAAAGATCACCCGCGACTTTCCGGTCCCGGCTTGGCCTGTGAGCAAAGTAAAAGGTAAAGTCTGTGTCCGAGCCATGAGGCTCATACAGCCGGAGCTTATCCTGGTTTCCGTAGCATTAAGCGACTAGGAGTATTGCTACTCCCCCCTGGATGGGATGCTAGTCCATCGCAGGGTTACCCCCCAGCAGTAAATTCGCCGGTACCCATTTATACACCTGGGTGGAGAGAGGCACTGTGAGAGTAAAGTGTCTTGCCCAAGAACACAACGCAGCGCCCCGGCCAGGCCTCGAACCCGGGCCGTTCGACTCGGAGTCGAGCGCACTAACCATTAGGCCGCCGCGCCTCCCTATGAGCAAAAGGTTGTGCCAATTAACTGCAAATTGCAAAACGTCACTCTGTTCCTCGATCCCTGTTAAGGGTCATTTTTCATTTTACATTTCATTCAACAAGCCACATTTTTCTGGATTGGGCTGGGTTTTTTTTTCTATAAGCCATTGCAGTGCCACACCGACCGCACGATCGACTACTTAATCTAAACCCCATACAAATTTGACGAAGAATTAACTGAGATTTGAAATTGCTTTGATTAAGTGTAATCAATTGATGTAAAACAACACCAAAAAAAAAAATCGTAAGAGATCAATCGGCCCTATAAATCAATTCCAAAACTTGGACTTGTGGCAATTATCGAACGTGGGGAAAAAAAAAGCTCAAAAGCTCATGAAGTCAGGCCGTGCCTGACAAAATATTGGAAGAAAATATACAAGGTCAATCCCTCCAGCGTACGGTCAGCCTTTCTGTTTTTTAATTATTTGTTCGTACAGAAAAAAAAAACCCGGCGACAGTACAAAATTTCGCCCAAGGGACCCCTGGTGAGTCATCTAGCGTTGCGTGACTCACGACAAAAATGGATCTTCCCACCTGTAGACAGTCTGTTGTTGCGCGTGACTGGTGATTTGGATTGACCAATGAGAGCATAGAATGCAATCTGCTGTCTTGAGTCACAAAACTGCCATAGCCGCCGAAAAAGTGCATAGGAAAGGTAGATAAGAAATCAACTGAATAATATCGGAAATTTATCTTCCTAAAAACATTGCACAATTACCGATACGAGTGAATATGATGAGAAATTTATCAAGCTACATGCATATGGTGTTTTGATTGCGTTATTTTGTGATTTGAGACTGATTTGTGAGCTCACCTGTGGACGAAAAACTGGCCGAGTCTCGTGCCTTTCACTTCGCGTTCTTATACGAAACAACATAGACTTGCCCCAAGTCGCTCGTTTTTTCCTTGCATCTATAGTTACTTAGAAGAAACTCAGCTGTGTTCTATTGGAAATCCGCGAATCTGATTGGTTCTCCCACTGTTTTCTATTCGCCGATAGAAAACAGTCGCGCGCGAGTAGCTTTTTTAAGCCGTAAATTTTCTTGATTTTCGTCTTCAAAGTGCACAATATTGTGACTTTGAGAGAAAATAGAAAATTTGGTTAAATGCGGGTTTTTTTGGGGAAAAAAAAGGGGGGGACAAGGTTTTGGACTACAATCCTTTAGAGTTTCTACTAAAACAATTAGACTACTCGCCCTCGTTTTCTATGAGCGATAGTCAACTCGGCTGCGCCTCGTTGACTATTTGCTCATAGAAAACTCTGGCTCGTAGTCTAATTGTTAATTAGATCACCTTTGACATCGCGCGCGAGAGATCGCGCGGGATTCATTTCTGTAAACGCGCGCGCGAAGGAAAACAAATGACACTTGCCGAGGAATGGCTCGGAACGAGCGACTTGTGTCACTTGCAGGAAATCGATTCTGGCTGACGTTTATTGCCGCGAAAAATTGCATCATGCTTGTGTGCACTGAATTGGTTTCTTTTATCGTATTGACGTCAGTTTCGTGTGCCGTGTGCAGCTGACGCGCGCTGTGGCGTGTGTTAAAATTGCGCTTTTCTTCCCTTTTTTGTGGGAAATCATACTCAAGGCCCTTGATGGCTCTCTCATTTCTTTAAGATTTAAAAGGGACAGGCACAAAAAAGACATCTGTCTTGTTTGTTCTAAAACTGGTTTAACTGCCGATGTGAGAAGGAAACAAGTCTGCTCAAGAGGTGAAAAGGGGGTGAAAAGTTAAACGCAAGCTTGTCTCGCGAGCAGCGCGCGCTAAGTTGGCGGGCACAGCGCGCTCAGTAAGTTCGCGCGCAATACAATATGATTGACATAATCTTGATGGCGTCACCGGTGGAAAAATCCACCGGTGACACCATATTTCAGAATTGGCGCGCTGCAGGTGAGCCAAGTCGCTCGTTCCGCAACTATCTTCCGCCATTTTGTTTCTCATGCCCGCGCGCGCCCTCCGTTTCCGTATCCAGCGGTCCCCTGCGAATCTAACGAGCGACTTGTCTAGAAACAACACTGAACAGTGACTGAATCAAAAACTCGCCTCAAGTGATCCCCGATTAACCCTGGAGCACACAGAAGACACAAAAACAACGCCACATTGAAGTAAGTAAAATTTATTTCTACATCCATGGCTGTGTTGAATTTCGAGAAGCCTGTGCCCTGACCCGCCATGTTTCCTTCGTGTCAGGCAAGAATAATGGCCGCGGCCGCACTTAGAGAGTTGGCTGGGTAATTTTTTAGAAACCCGGTTAAAAATTTCCACAAAACTTAACTCGGTTAAGGTATGATTACCCTAACTAACTCGGTTAAATATTTTTAGCGGCTGCATTACGATCGATCAGACCAGACTGAGATTGATTAAGCTATTTGAAAACAAGCAAAAATGACCGGCTTTCATGATAATTCTACTACTTGCTCATTTCTTCTCCTGCTAAAAGATTTATTTCAATGCATTTTCGGCCTACACCGTTCTATTTCTTCCGAATGCGTTCTACGCAAATTTCAAGCCCAGTTGTTTCGAAATATATGTTGATCTTCAGCAGTCGTTCTAAGGCTCATCGACGAGTCTGCCTTTTGGTCGAGGGTCGAGGGTCGAGGGTACATTGTCGAGGGTGAGGGTAGTATGTCGAGGGTAGGGTCGAGGGTAACAATTTTTTCCATATTAATAAAAGATAAAAAAATTCGTATTTTCTAATTTTCGAATAAACACACCGTAAAAAAATGCGCATCAGATAACACAATGCCGGCGTCTCAGAGATGTTGTTCGCTTCAATTCAAGACCCCCACTTTTCGCATTCTAATCATTCTTGGTGGACGCCGTGCATGGCCCCCTTTTCAGGATGAATAGCACAATTTATCTTTATAAAAGTACAGGAGAAGGAAGACTACTTTACAAAAGCCCGCCATTCATTCCCCGGATTCATTCAGGAGTTTTTAAGCCACACGACATCTAACCTGTAGAACAGGTGGTTTATTTAGTTAAGCTGCACGACATCAAAATGGCTCAACCTGCGACTTTTAGCAGTCTGTGCGGTATTGCGAGAACTATTTATGGATCTTTTATGTGATTTTTACTAGTGAATTCCAGACGTTTTCATCGATTTCCGGTCGCCACACCTCTCCGCAGGGCAGCATTTCCATACTAAGATCTGGTGGCCAAAGTTATGTTGAACATTCAACAGATAGCTCAACTACCGAATACTGACCTGAGTCTCACTCGACATGTGGATTATCTAGTAATTTTCTTCAACATTTAATATTCTTGCTATTTGGCTTAATGGTTTTGGTTTTACTCAGTTTCGTGGCGTGGCAGTTGTGTGACAGTAAAAACAAAACTTGACTGTTCTATTGTGTGTTCTTTTCCTGTCGGACTATATTTCTTGGTGTCCTTTGGATGCACTGCACTGCCTTTTTTTCTGTATGATTAGATTTCGAAGTTACTTCATTCTTTCGTATTGTTAGAGACGCTGTTCATCTCAGAAGTTCTTATGCGGAATTATTGGTATGAAGTGAAATCTT
>NW_027557302.1:0-14573 GCF_052425735.1 Oculina patagonica
AATCAAAGATCTCTTCGAGATATCGACTTTTTTTGCATGAGGTTAGTATGAGTAGAAGGTTTATCCTGGGCATTGTTGTTCGAACATATCATGGAAGAATTCAAACGTCTTTCAGTTCAAGTATTTTTTATTTTCGCGGAGTAAATGCTGTATTTGTCAGTCGCGACGACTGGGTGCTTTGCGACTCATATACTTTGGCTTGGTTAAAAAAGGTAAACTTTGACGTTTGCCTTTAACATGTTTAATCGAAATAGTCGTTTCCTTTCGAGTTAGAAAGATTTCTACTCGGCCTAATGCAGAAAAATAACGCCTGATCGCAGGTTAGGTTACGCACGACAGAGTTACCTTTTGTCTCGTCACGCAATCTTAAAGCTGATTTCCAGTCCGTACTGCGCAGACTCGGGGTTTGTTTTCGTTTTTGTTTTGAATTCGTTGAAACGTTACACTTCGTTGACAGCATACATGAAGTTTTTTAGTCCGCCAAAACAGTTCGTTTACTTCAAGAATTTCCGATGAGCTGAAACGTCGGTTTGAAATAGCGTCAAGGTTCCTCTTCGAGTTCGTTATTTTTTGTTCTGCAAGGATATCTGGCGTTAATAATGAAGAAAAAGGTAAGTTTGTCGCGGAATTTTTAGTTTTGCTTGTAAACATTCCTTCGTGTTGGGCTCCGATAAACAATGCAGCCGAGATTGCGCAGTACGGACTGGAATTCACCTTTAACCCCACACTGAGAAGTAAATTTTCGTTTGGATATTACCAAAAGCCGCTTCTCCTCGCGTTATTCTTTACCTTACAGCTACACATGCCATTTCTAACGACTACATTTCCAGCAAAACAGTTGCTGTTATTTTTCTAATTGCGATCGATGCATTTACTTCTGAACAGAAGAAACGTTTAACGTTTACTTACTACTTCCACCGGAAGTAATTTCACAACAGGCTACAAAAATAAATATCACTTAACACATTTAATGATGTTGCAATTAGCGAAGCGCACTAATGACGTCACAGAATTTGACCCCCGGTGTGAGTCAAAATTCAAACAAACAAACCGCTCTCTGTAAGACTAATACACCACACGAGTACCAGGAGTAACATACGAGTAACACACGAAACATACGGGCACATACGGGTACATACAGGTGACATACGAGTAACATACGGATTCATACGAGTAACATACGGATACATACGGGTGCATACCAGTTCCAATTTCATTTCACTTTATTTTATTTTATTTTTCATTTTTATTTTATGCAACACAAGTAAACAAAACAAAACATACGGGCAATTACGGGTACATACAGGTAACATACGGATACATACGGGTACATACCAGTTCCAATTTCATTTCACTTTATTTTATTTTATTTTTCCTTTTTATTTTATGCAACACAAGTAAACAAAACAAAACATAGTTACGGGCAATTACGGGTACATACAGGTAACATACGAGTAACATACGGATACATACGGGTACATACCAGTTCCAATTTCATTTCACTTTATTTTATTTTATTTTTCATTTTTATTTTATGCAACACAAGTAAACAAAACAAAACATACGGGCAATTACGGGTACATACAGGTAACATACGAGTATAATAATCGATTAATAAACGAAAAATCAATTATTGGTAATTAGATGTAACGTGTTTCCTCCATAGCTCTCCCCTCCAAAAAAGATTGCGTGACGAGCCCAAAGGACAAGGAGCAAAAAAATGAAAACAACAAAAAAAATAATAATAAAGTAAAGTGAAATGAAATAGGAACTGGTATGCACCCGTATGTGTCCTTATGTTACTCGTATGTTACGGGTAAGATCGTATGTAAGTGAATTCAAGAAGATGAGCTATTGATCTTATAACATTTCAAATTCTTTATACGTCTTCAATACGTTTTGTCCTTTGGGCTCGTCACGCAACCTTGTTGACGGGAAGGGGGTGGGGGAGGATAAAATAAAAATGAAAAATAAAATAAAATAAAATAAAGTGAAATGAAAAAAGAACTGGTATGTTACTCGTATGCATCCGTATGTTACTCGTATGTATCTGTATGTTACTCGTATGTATCCGTATGTTACTCGTATGTTACCTGTATGTTACTCGTATGTTACCTGTATGTACCCGTATGTGCCCGTATGTTTCGTGTGTTACTCGTATGTTAACCGTATGTTACTCGTAGTACTCGTGTGGTGTATTAGTCATGATCCACTTTGGAGGCATATTTAGCGATTGTTTCACAAAACCATGGCCAGATTGGCTCGGATTTCGAGAGAAAGCCTTACCTGTGCAACGTAGAAAGCTCAAACCGTGGTTTGAAACAAAAGGTTTGTCAAACAGAGCGATTATTCAATAAATGTGTAAAATGTTTTACTCTCAGTTATTGAATGGATTATAGAGGCCCGATTTGCTGCCGGGATTTGCTGAAAGAAAACATTTATTTTTATGAGAAATGCAAAACGTTTACACTGTTCTTAGTGGCACATTTTCCAACACAACAGAGCTAACCTCAGATTTATGCCACCACAAAATTACACAAAGAAACGCTCGTCCGATCGGTCCCCTTGCCTGACCCGAATATTTTAAGAGGTCAATTTCGTTACAAAATTGTCGCGGCAAATACTATTTAATATACACTGATCGAGCTCGGCAGCTGTAGCTGCAGTCTGTAATAGTAATGGGGATAAATAACAGCTTTATTAAAATCAAACCCGCCGTCAACTCCATTAGAAAGGCGTTTGAATAGCATAATATTTTCGCCCTCTATCTATCATGTGTCGAAACAGATCGGATGACCGGCGATCAGTGCCATCAAATTCGGGAAGAATTCTGAATTTCTTGCAACCGACGATCTTTCCGGTGCCTAAATAAAGCAATCCTTCGCAATTATATACTTCGATAGTAATTCGCTATCCGCCGCTTAAATTTCTCGGCAGCCTGAATAATTTTGCACTGGGAATCAAGGTGTTATTGCCGGATCTTCGAATAATAAATTCAATTTTGGGCCATTTTTTGGATACCTTCAATATGTTTTCACTTACTAAAGCATAAATGTTTGGAATCTATCATTTTTCGAGCCTTTCCATACAAAGCCTTTGCCCAAACTAAAATTGTTGTCCGACTCACGCAGAGGGGGGGTATCATGTGGCGAAATCTATTTTTAGTAATAGTGCGCTTCGCTACATGATGTTGCAATTCTATATTGTGCAACTCAGCAGAAATAATCAATTGTCACGAAATGAGATCCCTTTGGTTAACTATTAGCAACGTTTTAGTGTGTGAAAGACTTGTACGAGTACAAATTTGCGTTGTTAATCGTTTTAGGTTAAATTAATATTAGCGCCTAAAGACTTGTACTAGTAAAAATTGCGTTCTTAATCGTTTTAAACTTCAATTCACTGTCTTCGAGCGCTGAACCGCTTACATTCTTAATTGGTTATGTGACGTAAGATTTGGGCTACTCACGTTTTTGATTCTTATATAATGTTTGTAAATTTGACAAGTCACGTTTTTTCTACAAGAACGGAAGTGCTGAAGCACAATTGTGCAACTCAGCAGAAATAATCAATTGTCACGAAATGAGTTCCCTTTGGTTAAGTATTGGCAACGTTTTAGTGTGTGAAAGACTTGTACGAGTACAAATTTGCGTTGTTAATCGTTTTAGGTTAAATTAATATTAGCGCCTAAAGACTTGTACTAGCAAAAATTGCGTTCTTAATCGTTTTAAACTTCACTGCCTTTGAGCGTTGAACCGCTTACATTCTTAATTGGTTATGTGACGTAAGATTTGGGCTACTCACGTTTTTGATTCTTATATAATGTTTGTAAATTTGACAAGTCACGTTTTTTCTACAAGAACGGAAGTGCTGAAGCACAACTATAGAGTGACACTTACAAGTCACGCGCTTTGACCACCCACAGCGGAAAGTATTCCCTTGAGAGTTAACAAGAATGCGATCCCTTCCGGTTCAGATTTGAGTCCACTAAACGCTATTCTCCTCTTTTTTGCTTGTAAACAAGCAAAACTTGTCGAAAAAAGTGTTAACAGCAAATGATTGTTCAGATTAGAGTTAAATTAATTTTTTTCTTACCAGGTGTTAAAAGGTATACTTTTAGATTATTTATGGCCATAAAAAGGAAAAGTGAAAAATCAGGACCAGTTGTTCAAAAAATTTGTAAATCGAAGTTTTAAAGAGATCAATTGAGGTTCATTGGAAATAAAAAGCGAAAAAAAAGCCCCTGTGATCAAATGCCTGTCTTGTAAATTAAAACAGAAGATAACGGGATAGCTTGGTATGTTCTGTTTTGATGAGTGAGCCCAGTTTGGGATATCAAACATTTGCAAGCTGATACCGCAAAAGTCAAAGTGACTACGCAGAGAATGTAAATAAAATTACAAACACGGTAGCCATTATAAAGAGATGCCAATACATTTTAATTAAAAAACTTTTAGATGCGTCAAGGAGAAAACATTAATACCAGGGGCATTCAAACAATTTTCGTTCCAGTCAATGGAGATTTCCGTCATTCAGCTCTCAAGAAAAGTTTGTGCTTGCCAAATACCTGTATAGTTGATTAATCGTGAACTGCAGAAAGAATTTGTAGTTATATTATTTATACCATCAACAAAATGTTTCTGTGGCAAATCTTGACGTCAATAACTATTCTTTGACATCAGCAAGGATTATACAGGAATTGTAGTTATTGTATCTATGTGACAAATGAACTGCCATATACTTCAATCTATGATATAGCCAATGAGAATGCAGGAAATCAACTACATTTCGCGCCTCCTGCTCGCAATATTTCCCGCGTTCAGCGAGTCAATCGTGCCATTGATCACGGTGCAGCACTCGAAAGCTCTAAACTTAGCTGAACCAGACAAACTGGGATCTATTCTAGATCATAAGATATCTAACTGATCCTCCTATCTTCTTGACCTAAGTCAGTTTAAATCTGCAGTTCATGCGATTATGCACGTGGAATAAACGCGTGATTAACTGTCTGAGATGCCATGGATTATTTAAAGAAATAAAGAATTCTAAGAAAAACTGATAGATTTTACTTATGTCTATTGAAAGAGAAATAAACTCACTCATTTTTAGGGAAGGGAAATTTAAGTGCAGTCAAACTTCAATTTCTATATGCAACCCATTTAGTCAGTTACGGTCACCGCGATGCAGTTCACTTTAAAATTAATTCCGAAAACTCTACCACTTTGATGAATTAGTCGAATTATAGTACCACACACTTATGCGAATACTGTAAAGTGAAATCGTCACAGTGCAACCCGGTTAAGACTTACGGGGATTAAATTAAAGCCGGTTTTAAATTCGGCACTACAAAATACTTTTCAGACATGGGCGAAAGTACGGCATTTGAGCAGATGAAGCACTAGGATTGTATATAGCAAACTATATTGTACAGTATTTTATGCGGTAGTTGTCCATAAAGAAAGATAAGCGACCTTCAGATGATCATTCTGGACAAATGATTTAATGCCATCCCAATAAAATGTTTCGTTTCCCATCGCCCGACCGACCCATTTTTTTCGAAATGTAAAAAAAAAATCGAGATTCACTAGTTAAAGAGTCAAGTACTTTAATTTACAAGCACACGATCTTGTTTTATTAACAACAATCATTTGGTATCTTGTGATGTCCTTGTCTTTAATTAACACCGATACTAGTTTTTTTTCGTGCCAAGGACATTAACGATTCTTCCAACATTCCCAGCGATATCAGCGAGTGAAGCAAAATCTTTCGGTTCTGCATCTCCTCGCTTTTTAAATGAACCCAGATCCCTCTAAGTGTTCATTCTTTTTTTTTCCCGACCGACCGAACCACCATCACAAGAGACGGGGCGATGGGAAACGAAACATTTTATTGGGATGGCCTAACAATTTATAAAACTGGACCCGGCTAAGTCGAGTAACAAACACACAGGAACGTGCCTATTGTAAGAGAAAAGTAAACAAACAGTACCTTCGAGAATGAAGCACTGACTATTACACAAATGTCCAAGTGAGTATGTATCCAATTTTGGAAACGTCACATTGAATGCTCAACACCTGTATCAAGGAAGTATTTGATATTAAACGTGAAAAACAGAGAAGTTCGTATTCAGGAGCGAAGCTATTGAAAAGCCTGTGTTTATTTGTAGATTAACAAAAGGTAATTCCTGTTATTACAAGTCACGTAAAAGGGATTGGACTTCTTATTGACCCTTGAACCGGCGTTTTCTTTGACATGCTCTGTCACGAAAACAGATTGCTCCTCTGTGAAAGTAAAAAGGCATTTTGAATGAGGAACATCACAATTTTACGTAGCTGTTTTGTTAATTATGATTTCTGTTTTTGTTTTACGATACTTTACACGAGGCAGAGCAAAAAACAGCTCTCGAAAATGACTCAACAGTGATCAGAAGCGTTAGATAACACTTAAAATAAGTCGCATTCCAGTGCTTAAAAATAAATATTTGTGTCCGAAGTGTTATAAGGGGCTCACCGGGCGATAAGAGAAGCCGCAAATAACTGTATACTAGCTTATATTGTGTCGGATCAGACCTTGCATCTTTTCTGTTTGAGGGAAAACACTTAGAAAAATTCTTGAAGTCTTTTGTCAGTATGGGGTCGGTGAAATTCTTGGAGAGTTTGGTAAAGTACCGCATAGAATGACTGTGCAAGAATTCGCTCTTTCGTGCACTCATTCGTGCAAGATCCAAGTACGGTATGTCTACAACGTGTTATCATGTCAATCATCGACACATTTACATAGCTTTTATATGGTTTACTGGCAGACGCACGTGCGCACCATGTATGACTTGTAAAAACACTGGTGAAATAAAGTCACGTACGTACCGAATGCCGAACTTGGGGTGGGGCACTCACTCCCTTAAGCCTGATAGTTTTCTAGCAACACGAGCATTTTAAAGTGTACAACCCATAAAAACGTTAAAAAAAACAAGTCCAAGAACAGAATCAAAATGTTTTGACCTTTGTATTCTGTTTTCTTGTACTGTTACCCTATATTTATAAAGTTTAGGAATAGATTTGTCTTGTTTTGTCTATTGATTGTGCTTTATTTTGCGGTCTTGTTTCCGCCTATATATGTCTTTACATTATTTGCAGTAACTAATCATTTCTTGCAAGGTTCCTTTCAAAACTAGCGTCATTTGACATATGTGAGCCTCTTAGGCCGGTTCTTTTCAGCTGACACCTCCTTATCAATCTTCCTAGCTAGTGAAAACCAGGCTAGCATCGTATTTTTCCGAAATAGGGTTACGGGCTTGCGCTGACTAGATCTGCTAGCTCTACAAAGAAGGAACTGTGAAATTTATTATAGAGAAACGCATGCGGTTACTTGTCAAAGACACTGACACTAACTGCAGAAGGAACACACCCACGTGTTTGTATAATAGAAGCTAATATAGAGGGATCCGAATTGTGGAGGTTGAATTCTCCCCAATAACGAATGTCAAACAGGCAAACCGGAGAGGTTCGACTGTTTGTATGATCCTGGACATTCCTTCGATGTCCGCCATGTGAAGGAAGTTTGGCCGTATTTGACAAAGTTTTATGAGCAATGGAATGTCAACAAGAAGAAAATGAGTTCAGAAGCCATTACCTTCCCAAACTTCTTCGTTGCGCGTGAGCACTGCTATTTAGTCCGCGTTACTCTTATCCAGCGGAAAGTGGAACGTTTTCTGACTGGTTGGGCCATGTATAACTTTGAACAACACTTGTATTTTGCGCGGGCACGCAGATCAGTGGTATATATATTGATAACAACAGAGTTGAACTTGAACTTGGGCCACGATTGAAACAATTGCGGCTGGAAAAAATTTGTCCTGTCTTCCGGTTTTTGAAGGAATCATTTTGAAACTGACAAAAAGATAAGTGGTTTCTAAAGACGAATGTTCCTGAATTGGGAAGAAGAAAACATGACTATTATTACCTTATTTTGAATGTGTGGGGTGTGTGTATGAATGGAGATTAAAGGAACATTCCTGACACTGATTTAGCTCAAAACCGCCTGCTGTGACTGCAAGAAGAAAGGAGTTCCATAACTTTCTGCACTTTAGTTTACCAACTCTGACAAGAGAGCCTTACTTGCTCTAAAACTTATTGAAAGCAACAAGACTTCTGTGGTAAGATTTCAGGCAGAATTTAATAGTCCCACCGCGGCGTTTATTTCGACGGCCGAGGTTTGTTCAAATCTCGCCATCGTCAGTCATCCTCACTTCCTGTCATTTATCAAGTACTGTTCTAGAAAACCACTAATTGTTATTTATCAGGCTGGGTACTCCTTAAAATTATTTAGGTATGCACTCTTTTTCAAAAGAACGTCAAGGGTAAGAAAGGCCAAAATTTTAAGAGCATTTTAAGAACGTATCCGTTACTTAAATTAGAATGTTTTTGCCATTTGTGATAAACTGTTTGAATGCATCAAAGTGGTTTACTTTAAAAGAACGTTTTAAGAACCTATCCGTCACTGAAATTAGAATGCTTTGCCATGTGTGGTAAAATTTGAATGCATCAAAGTGGTTTACTGCAAAACTTTTCAATTTTAAAATCTAGAGGGAGCCTGCGGTGTTAAAAACTATTTTAATGTCTCTAAAAATAAAATAACTCAGCAAAATAATATTCAAATTACTTTAATAGAATCACTGAGTGACGTCTATTGATGGAAAGAGCTAAAGGCTGGGCAAAGCTTGATACAATACCTTAGGTATTTCCTTAACAAATTGTTAATTTTTAGTTTTATTTAGAATTCAAAGTAAATTTTGGAGGCTTTTAAACAGTTTTATGGACTGAAGACTTGCTGAGCGCGACAGTCATAAGAAGGTTTTCCTGTTTTGTGCTTAAATTGTTTGCTTGTTTATTTATTGTCTATCACAAACAATCAGTATCCATCCAACGCCCTTAGAAAAACGTGATTCCAAGCAATCGAAGCTCTGGAAAATCTAAGCCGATCGAGGCAAGAATCGATCTAGACTACCTTTGTAAGGCTGTGCTATTTTGTTTTGTTTGTTTGAAACAATATGTGGTTTTTCCCGCGAGCATGGCTGACGTGACAAAATGTTTCTTTTCACTTCGGTATCTGAACCGGCTTTGCCTTCCCTAAAAGTTTATTAGCATATGACTGAATAGTTACATGACTGCATGATCTACATATCAAATCTCTCCCGCGCTACTCACTTACGAATAGATAGTCGCTGAGCAGGTGATAACGTCGTGATTTACTCCTAAATTCTCAACATTTTCATTAGAAGAAATGAATATTAATTACTAAGGAGAATTTATATTCCAGTCGAACTTGGATCAATGGAAGGTTTGACAAACAGCAAGCTATAAATGCCGTGATTCCATCTTTATATAACAGGGACTCAGGGATTTTTTATGCATGTGTCAGTGAAAATTCAATGCTCCACTCATCACAACAAACAGTTTGTATGTCCGATTATTTTACCCTGAACTTACAGTCGCTTTCTCTATATTGTTTTACCTTTCAACATCCCAAAAACAATGTGTGTTGACTTGACCAAAAAATAAATATATAAAATTCAGAAAAATGCTCAAAAATCAGCCTACAGAAGAATTTGTTATGTCTAAAACGATGAATTAACAAAGGCCTTGACTTACCTTTAAATTTAGGTGTTACTGTCCGTCTATTACAAGGTAACGAAGCGAGTCTTCTGTAGGATTTTATTTTGGACTGACTCCGTTTTATATTTCAGGACTGGATTAATTTTATGACACCTGTATAGACAGCTGTGCAGTGCTTTATTTCATTGATAAACTGAAAGTTTTACGATTGTCGGCGTCACACTTTTACGCAGTTTGCGGTGAACATTTCAAAATTCCTTCCATCTCTTCACGTCTCAGTGCGTCACACTTGAACAGATTTCTCGAGTTTGAATGGAATTCTTTCTTAATTCGGAAACGCCGTGAGCTATCTTCATTGAGAACGTGACGAGATGTTTTGACTGCCGAAAACTATCAACAAAACTCCGACCAATTGAATTCAACTTTTCCAAGCTTTCAACAGCTTGCTCAAGACAAAACACAAATGTTAAAACAATTGGCGTTAAAAAGGATATTTCACAATACCAAGAGAATCTTACGAAAATTGAGGCAATCATCTAAATTCCCTGTTATTAACCCATGCAATAAACCTTCCGAACAAGAAATGAGTCAACAAAATTCTTTTAATTCTTTCAACTGTTTACGTGTAACGTTTTGGCAAACTGTGCGCAAAACAGGAAAAACAACTCTATGAGGTTCTGTTGCAAGACACGTTTACTTAAAGGATCCATTTCTTTGCTCATCATGCAAATTGTTACGGTGCACTTTATTTCTAAAAGTCCTGAAGTAAATGGTTCCCGCTGGGACGCAGAAATACGGCCATTCTTTACATTAAATCGGCCAAAATGCACGCTAAAATGGCCAAACTCTTTTGAGAGTGTTTTTGCATTATGGAATGTCGACTAAAGTTGACCTGACTTTGTCATGAAATGTATCACTTGACATCACTCGTCGACCATTTGTTCTGCAGAAGTATCTGGCGTCAAATCACTTGATTTTGTTGTTTTTACTTTTTCGGCAACCAAAATATGTCCACGAATGGAAAAGAAATAATTCATGTCTTTCAGACCGCTGCTCAGTTCTATATGACCTATATGTCCAATATAGGCAATAGCAGCGGCTATACCTTTATATTGTCACTCATGGTGGAGAGCTGCACATATTAGTCCGGGGGGGGGGGGGGCACACCCATATGAAAGGGACGGGGTTTCATTTAGGGTGTTCAGAAAAGAAAGCCAATATTTTTACAAAGACAAGAACTGCATGGGTCAAACTACGTAGAAATGAAAAAACCTTAACAGGACAACGACATGATAAAAATGCAAACTCTGGACAGCTGTTTCGACCTGATTGGGTCTCTTCAGCAGAGTGTATGCCGCACAGAATAGAATAACCAGCGCAAAGCCGTAAAGGTCTCGTTTAGGGTTGAACGTGAGGAAGTATAAACGCCGTCATACTGAGTTGCCAGTCTAGACCAATCGCGAACGATCGCGATCAGGCATCCGAGAAAAGCTTAGTATTGGATACAGCTTCTAAGTGAAAATACGAAGTCGCTCCTAAAATGTCCTTGTGAGTACCTAGTCTGGGACACAACAAACGAACAAAAACAATTTCTCGAATTCTTGCATTTCCCGTGTATTAATATAATGGCAGTGTATGGGCTCATCAGGCCTCATTTCGTGTTATTTGCTGGCTTGGGCGGTTTCTGTAAAACCATTAAAAAGCAGGAATGTCAATTTAAATGCGTGCCTTTTAAAACCGTCCGACGGAGCACGTGCGTCCGCTTCTTGCAAGTGTCAACTGTACATTTCCTTTACAAGAAGTCTTTTAACATGTTTGAAGCAGAGGACAATGAAACCAATTGTGCTCACGCGTTGTAAGAGGAAGTTGCTAGTTTATAAAACCTCTGGCTCTTGTTACAAGCTAAACTTGAATTTGTATCAAAACACATCGGGCCTATTAACTACACGGCTTAGGTGTTAAAAGAATTTGTTTTGAAATCAAGATTTTTTTCTTCCAGAGACGATCAAGTCCTGAGGAATGTTTAGCTTAGGATTAAAAGTAATAAACGTGCTCGTTCACTTAATCTTCTTAAGATTCAAACCTTCATTAATCTTATTGAGGTTTAAGCCTGTATCAATATATCTTATTAGCGTTTAATTCTGGACTATATTTTAATTGTGTAAATTCCGTTCAGTTTACGTTTCATTCTTGAAACTTCGCTTTGCTTTGCTTTAGTGTAATATCTCTCTCTACCTGTGTGACTTAAGACGGAACATAAATAAATTTAAATAACAGACCTACAAATCATGATTTACGTTTTTCGTTTTCGATAAAACACCGGAAGATTGGAATATAAATTCTCTTATCTGATCGTCGTACGTTACTTAACATTCAGCTCTGAGAATTTGCAGTGGAGATAAATGATGATATTTCTTACCTGAATATATTCTCAGTTCTTTTTCGTCGATTACTGCTGTCCGATTGTCATTGTATTTATACCATAGAAAGGGATTTTATATTGTTAACTGACTTGCATGATTCAAACACTGTTCGCTCTTGTAAAGTTGTTGCGCGTTACATTCTTTCAGAGTTAACGTCATTCATAAATCCAATATTGGTCAAAACCGCAAGTGTTCGTCTCAGACGAAGTTTCCTGTACTTTTGAATGAAATGACAGTTCCCAGTATTGGTTTTAAAGTATAGAAATTTGAATTATAAAATAAAAATTCTTGGAATCAACTGGAATCATTTCCGAATATTCGTGAAGATGTTTTAAGCTTTTTGGGCAAAACGTTGAAGAATTTTGCAAAAAAAGCCATACCAGTCAAAAAACAAGTTTAGCCGGTTTATTTTTTCTTTTGTATGCCACGTGGTGTATGACGCTAGAAATTGTGTGAGAGTTCTCTAACTTTAAGGACTGGAACTCTTATGAGTTTTTAAATAACGTTTTCATATTGTAACTTGATCCCCTTGGCAACATAGAGACCGCGCGCGTGCTCATTTATCAGAGGAGGCGGGGAGTAGGGTAAGAATGGTTGAGTTTTTTCAGGTACCCCCTACCCCCCCAACCTTTGCAAAACTTTTTTAAACCCCTATTCTATTCAATATTTAATATTTGCCGTCAACAAACAGTGAAGAAAGCACTCTTGGATGTCTGCCTAGCCTTTTACTTCACATTCAAATTTAATTGTAATCTAGCTAACGGTCAGTTTTGAACATGTATGTTGTAGCATACGAAAGGTCAAGTTTTTAGAATTAAAGTTTTTCCGACATGCGTTGTTTTGCCATATTTGTCACCGCAGTCTGTTTTCTATTTTTACTGAGGTTAAAATGGCCTAAGAATAAGAGTGTTTAAAGCAAAAACAACAAGAAAACCCCAATACCGTATTTTCTCGGTTAAACGCCCCCGGCGTTTATTTCAAACAGCCTGGTGGACCCGGTGTTAATTTGACTCCTTCAGTAGGTCTTGAGAACAGCAGACACGTAAAGATTTTAAGAAAAACGACAATTTTTTTAAGTTTCAAAGACATGTTTCGACAGAGCATCTGTCATCTTCAGTTGAATGGTTTACAAAGCACAGTGAGTTGAATAATGAGTAGAAAAAAAAATGCTAATTTTTTTCCTTCAGTATATTTAAGCCCGATGTTCATTAGGCAACGGTTTTTTCATAATTTTTGACAAACATATATCTTGCTAATATACCAACAACTTATTATACTTCAAACAAATACCTGAGGGACCTATTTTCAACTCCACCTTAGAGACCCGGCGTTTATTCGGTACCCGGCGTTTAATCGAGAAAATACGGTACTTCTGTCAATGTCTCCATGCTAGTTCACCTAGCTTGATTATAGCACAGTTCCAGTTTCCTTCTAGATTGCCCATGCTCCTGCTTTTCTTAATTTATTCATGCTGTCTTTGGGACTTTTTCAAATTTTTCACCAGTTGTTATGCCGTTTTTTTTTCAGCCCTTTTCTGAAGCCAGTTCTTGTACTTCGCCGGTTTTCCTCTCAGAGCAGTGATTGTTAACTTTTTGTTTTTCTCCTTTTCGTTGTCCAGTCTTGCCCACCTCGGTAACTCCCATCGGATGGATTTTATTTCTAGATGAAGACGGCTGTAAATTTTTGGACTCCTTTTTCAAGCCACATTGCTTGGGTAGTACTTCTTTCCCTTCTTCAGTTTCCTCTGCTTTTCCTTGGCAAGAATTCTGCACTTGAAGATTCGGTGCACGAATTTCGCCGCCTTTTTTGGCTGTCTCTTCCCCGTATCCACTACCATCGCCAACTTTATGATGAGACTGACGATCAGCCTGCAAGGTTTCAATGGACAAAATCACCATTCCATCACTCGTTGGTTTGCCTGAATACTTTTGCCTCATTTGGTTTCCATCTCTTTCTAGTTTCAATGTTTCTCCACTTTTCACTCTTTCGCCATTCTTCTCTCTTGCCATGAAGACTTTATCGTTACGTTTTTCACCGTTGCCGCGTCCGTTTGACTTCTCTTTAAAGTCGCTTGATCCGAAGGGGTCTTTCATGAACTGCTTGAAAGCGGAACGACATCGACTTGTCCGCAGATAGTAGATAACCGGGTTTATTGCGCTTGAGATATGAAGACTGTAATGGGCGGTGAATGCAAAGCAGGAGTCAGCCAGGCTTTCTTCCTGAAGACCCACCATTGCATACAGGATAGCCGGGACATAACAGAGGAAATAGGTAGCTATTGTGATGGCGATGGTTTTGGTCGCTTTGATGTCGTGTTTAAGTCGGGCTTCGGCTTGAATGGGAGGCAAGTTTAACTTTGCTCTCTGTTAAATAAAAAAGAAGGAGGAGTTTCGCACAGACTTGGGGATGGTGAGGGGGGAGGGGTGGTATTTTGGGACTGCCACAACCTCGTCCCCAGGGTCTTCTCGGCGACGAGTTTTCAAAATGGCGGTCGCCATCTTGTAAGCGGAGTAGACCCTGGGAACGAGGTTGGGCATGCCAT
>NW_027557303.1:0-5680 GCF_052425735.1 Oculina patagonica
AATTTATCAGGAACACGAAATCGATTTAAGTGTTTACAGTTTTGTGACTGAGTTTAATGCTTTGACTCGATGCTACATGTGTGCTATATTTATTTCTTCAGTTCCTTTTCCTGAACCTCTTATCGTGAACTTGTTATGATGAACCTTCCCGTGAGTACGCCGCTGAGTAAGGGACCATTCATTATTTATGCCAGGGGTGGGCCGGCAAGAATAGGGGGTGGGTCATGATAAATCCAGGACACTCAGAGGGGGGTCATCAGGAAATCTGCATACCTCGAGGGGGGGGCTATCTGTTTTTATGTGTATTTTTGTTTTATTATTTTTGATAAATACATGTTATTTCATTGTTGCTTTCTGATAATGGAAAATGTCAAGAGTCTCTGAAACGATATGGTTTATACATAACAGTGTAAAGCTCATACAGGAAATAGTCAAGGTATCACGAAATGATGTCTCAAAATTACGTCCAGATCAAGTTTAGAAAGGTAACGGTTAAGCTGGTACCAGATTTTCCTTTGCATTGTTTTCCTCAGCATAGTTTTCGCTCTCTAAGTACTCTGCACTATACTGTAATGCGCAAAAATGTTTTCCTTTGCTTTCTTCACGAGAATCACTAGATTCATTATCGATAACATTTCTGGGTCTTGCCTAGGGACTATGTGTAGAGTGCTTCTTTTTATTTGTTAGACATGTGCAATGACCCGTCAGACTTTATCATCTTTCTTGCCTTTCAAAAGAAGATTAAAGTGAGTTAGATGCTTTTACAGCTCTTGGATTTTTAGTTTCTGTAATTCAGCAGTACGACAAGGAGTGTCACAGTTGTATATTTCGAAACTTTTCTGTTGTCTCTGTTGCCATTTTTAAATCTGTCCTTTTTGTGAAGATTCTTTGTCCTCTGTAATAAGATGAAGCATATGATCTTTCACTAGTTCTTTTTCCACGATGAATTTTTTAAAAAAACAATTAATATGTTTTTAATCTCACTGATTGCAAGTGTTTGGTAAATAACTATTTTTAGTATGAACTAAATCAGTGGATAGCGTTGTTGGCACCCTCTGACTGGCTACTCAAACTCGGGATATCCTTTGCCATTTACCTCCCAGCAACTTTTACGGGAAAATTGTAATCGTTGACAGGAATAAATGAGTTCAAAATCATCCTTTTAGCATAATTGTATCTCAATATTTTAGTATATACTAAAACAACTAAAACAACCAAAACAACCTCAGTGTCGGTGGCCAGCGGCGAGGAAAATATCCCCCACTAGCCACCTCCACTTCGATAAATAGTTTCTGTGGTTTTTTTGCAGGGGGGGGGGGGGGGGGGGGGCTATCTATTTTTTACATTACATGTAGAGGGGTCGTGAACTTTCTTCTTTTCCTTGGAAGGGGGGTCAACAACTTTTGTTTTGTTTGATGATGGATCTTGCCGGCCCACCCCCTGGCATAAATAATGAACGGTCCCTAATTTTGTTCAAAATTATGCAGAAAATTATACAGCAAACAGCATTCTTCACTCTTGTTTATTGCTCGACGATCGATTCAACATTTCTCGTATAAATAGCCCTAATTGACATTGACATTGAATGTGCGCGTGTACAGAGATTCTGTGACGCAATCTTTCTCGGTCATTTTACCAAATAAATTTAAGTAAAAAAATTATAAAAAAAAAAAATTTAAAAAATAAAAAAAAAAATAAAAAATTTATTTGCCGGTCCGTAAAGGGAAGAGCTGTTCCCTCGGTCTTGAGCACGCCCCTTGGCCTACGGCAATTTAGCTGGTGGCGGATTTCACTGGTTATATGTGCTGAGCACCACAGTTCTACGAATGATTTGTTTTCGTCTCCTTCAGTATAGTTTATTGCCGCCATTTTTCTGTGATATAGGTATATGCTTGAAGCTTTAGGATTATATAAAGCTTAGTACAGTGAGCAGCTTATATTCTTGCTGGCTTAATACAAACGCCAATATAAATGCCTTTTTTATGCTTTAGCTGAGTTATTGTGATTAAGATAAACACCTTAATAGCTCGCTTATTAAGGCAAAACGGACATTAATATTTTATAATAATTCCTCTTTAACACTTTAAAGGTGTGGATTCTCCATTCATTTTCGTGCAAAAATCCTGCATCTTTTTTATTAAAAGTTGAACGCGGAAATTACAACATGATAGTTTGTTTTCATATTTGGTCAAATTTGCGATAAAAAAATAAATGAAAATAAAAAGGGAAGAAAAAAGACCGCATCTTAAATGGTATACCCTTATGCATGGAAGGCTTCCCTACTGATGTCTCTTAAATATAAATGTACATTTTGCTATGATGCTGACTTATTTCTTTAAGTCTCCTCGTGGAGCAAAGAGCGTCAATGTTGCTGGGTTGCCAGGACGTATAACACAGATAAAGGGTCTCGTAAGACTCAGTTTCAGTGTCAGTGTCAGTTTTGAAAAGACGTTTGACATAACAAACTTTAACATAACTAAGAAAAAAAAAAATTGCAAAGGTCGAGTGCAAAAGGGGGAACCTTCTTTGAGAAAATTAAAATCATAGTCTTCAGCTTTTTTAATTTAACTTTTTAACAACTCGACAAGAACCAATTAACTCGACGAACAGGGAAACTTTTGCATCGTATCCTTAACAGCTTGCTTGACTTCTCTGATCTTCCAACAGTAGAGAAGCGGGTTTAAAGATGAGTTCAAATAAACTATCAATTCTGTCCATTTGTCAGCTAAAAACAAAGATGAAGACGCTCGATTTTGAGTATACAAAGCTTCAGTTATACCATATGGCAGATAGCAAGCTACTAATGTCAACTGCAACCACAGTGCACTATACACTGCTTTCTTGTATCGCGTTATGTTCAGTGGAATTTGCGCTGGTTGCACTTGATGCACATGGTTTTGTATCTGCCTTTCATGACTACGAAGTCAGAAGGAAAATCGTTGTGTAGCAGAATGAGGAGGTTACTAGACACAGTGTTATACCTATGCGACCATACCATAAGGTTATGGTGTTGTTCCACAAGGACATAGTTGCAGTGACAATGGAAACAATCCAAATGATAATAAGAATCGCGTGAGTTTTCTTTAGTGTTACAACTTGTCTATATCTTAGACGCAACATCAGCGCAAGAAGTCTGTCCGCGCTTGTTACAGACAATGTCAACAACGACACTGAACAGAGCAGATAACTTGTGATAAATTTCAATTTTCTTGAGTAAAGACAAATATCCAGACTTTGACTCACTACGGATATCGAATAGATCACCGCTAGAGGCTGTGACATAAAACCAACGCAGAGATCAGTTACAGCCAGGCAGCGGAGAAATAGTTTTGTCGGCGGATGGAGGGAGGGACTCGCTGTAAAGAGCAGCTAGAATGAGTGTGTTCCCCAAGATGGCTGTTATGGAGAGAAAGCTGATCAACACGGAAATACAATTTAACTGGCGGTGCATTTCACTGGTTATATGTGCTGAGCACATCCTTGAGTCAGTGTCTCCGTCAGTATAGTTTACTGCAGCCATTTGTTGTGATATAGGTATATGCTTGGAGCTTTAGGATTCAGTGTTCGGTATCGCTGAAGCTTTGTGCAGTGAACAGCTTATATTCTCGATGGCTTATTACAAACGCCAATATCAATGTCATTTTAGTTATTGTGATTAAGATGAACACCTGCTTGGACAAACAAATGTTGTTTGTGGAATGTTTTTTATAATTCTCCCAGGCATCAATGAATTATGATTTTTTACAACGAAAACAAACTCTAAGTGATGAGCTACTCTGAAAATCGAACCGAACGAATTCAGCATGATTGATAAAGGAAAAGCTCAACGTACGTAGAGCCATGAAAATAGTTTCTTTTCGAATATTTTTAGCCTTTCGCCGATCAGAAAGATCAATAGCTTCGAAGAATCTTAAAAAGGAGCAGTTGTAATGGAGCTCAAAAGCAGTAATTTTAAGAAGCCCTAAAACTTGGCAGTTTTAATAAAACTTGAAGTGCACCTAGCAAACACAGTCCGACCTCCATTAAGCGGCCACCTATTAAGCGGCCCCCCTCCATAAAGCGGCCACTTTCCAAAGTCCCGATTTATTTGTCAGTAAACTGCTGTTTTTGATACCTCTATTCAACGGCCACCTCTATTAAGCGATCGCGGCCACCTTTTTGCTGTCACAAGTGTATTATTTATATGGTTTTTTACCTCCATTAGGCGGCCAGCAAATTATCTTTCCAAGTGAAATGCATGGTGACAGATGATACTTAAACAAATCGTCCGTAAAATATCTTGAACTACATTTTTTTACATACTAACTGTTGATGCAAAAAGGCCTAAGAAACTTGTCAAAAATGTTTTGCATATTTTTCTGTTCATTATCAACCCAAAGAAATACAATGAATTTTGGATTTATCCTCATACATGTATATGTTCACTTCTTAAAAGCATTTTGCTATATTGAGTCAATAAAATCATGTTTACTGCCATTCCTATCCAATTTATATTGTACCTCTATTAAGCGGCCACTTTTCAAAGTCCTGAGAATGGCCGCTTAATAGAGGTCGGACGGAGCCTTAATTTAATTGTGCGCAATTCTTAAAAGGTCGAATAAAGTACATTAATATTTTATATCATTCCTCTTTAAGACTCGAGTTTGGGATTCTCATTCATTTTTGTGCCAAAATCCCCAATCGTATTTTACATTACGTCTTATTTTGGAATATTAGTCTCGTAGCAACCAAAGTTTCGGAAACCTACCTCCCCCGTAACAAACAATAAGAATTACATTAAAGGGGCTATGTCACGCAATTTTAGGCAATTTCGGAACTGACTAACTGGTCATAGAATAAACTGAAATATCACTATAACGGCTTAAAACTGTAGAAGAACTCGAAAGAAACACAGAAAGGCCAAAAGGGGGCATCGATAGGCAAAATACGAGAAGATTAAAACGAGTTGCGTTCGGGTAAACTTGAAAAACGTGGGCCCGACATTTTGCAAGTTTATCTCAATTTGTACGAAAGTGTCGTTTACAATGCTCGAAAATCATCTTTGTTTGTTACATGGACGTGATTTTGCCAATAAATGACTTTTGCTTTGTTAATTTAAAGTTTAGAGCTCTTAATTGACGAAAATAAATAGAATTACTTAAAATACCGTGACCTAACCCCTTTACTAGAGTGAATTCTTGTAACCCGTTTTTCATATGATAATGAGTGCTGTTAAATGTTAATGTGGAGGAACAATAGATTTTCTTGTTTTGTTTACATAATAGCATGCGTATCTATGTCCCTGATATGCCAAACAAAGAAATTTTCTTCAACTCTTTTTATTTATTGAACAAGGTGGGAGTGAATCTGTCCGTTCAAGAGTCCAATCTGGCAGGAAAACCATAATATGGTTAAAAAATACTTACAAAACAACAACAGATAAGTTAAAAAAATGCTTCAAACAATTATATATTAAACAAGTGCTAAAAACGAAGTAAAAGTAAAAATTCTGAAAGTTGTTCTTCGAAATGAATAAATGCTGCCTGGTGTGTACGGGGCATACGTATTACATCCTGGTATGTACACAAATTAGAATTTTAAGAACAGTTTATTTCATCGCACGTAATTTTCTATTGTTTCTCCTCGTTAGTATTTAACAACACTCATTTGCATATAAAAAACGAGTTACACGAATTCACTC
>NW_027557304.1:0-5678 GCF_052425735.1 Oculina patagonica
AAGAAACTAACTTTTTTTTTCACATATCTAACCTGGCTCGTTTAATGGTTTACAGTTAAAGGAATGTGTTATTATTTGCTTAGGTCCAGGTATTATTTTCGTTTATAAACTTGAAAGAAAAACACAGTTTAATTGCTCTTAATTCTTTTCCACAAATATGTTAAACGGTTTTCTAGCTATGGAGTAGTTCGCGGTATTTATCTCGGAAGGTAAGTTAAAAGGATGGCTGGTCCGTCGCTTTTAAAATCTTAACGTTAGGCATATAATGCAAAATTAAGTGTGTCAAAATAAATCAACGAGGTACAAATTACATATTAGATCCATTAGAAATCCAAAACAATCAAGAGGAACACCTCAGTTTCCTTTGATTTTTGCGGTGATATTGCCAACTGGCCTGAAGGAACAGTTAACAACAGCGATAACCTCGTCTGTTTTGTGCGTTGCGCATTTTTTTTTTCTACACTTATTACACATCTTAGACGAAATGCTTATATGTCTTAGTTAAAAAATAGAACTAAAAAGGATATTTATTTTGCAAAAATAAATGGTTTTATGTAGCTTGTTTCGTAAGTCTTTACCAGCTTCCGGTGAAATTCCCTCCAACTATCACTTCCGGTTACATTTTCAGGGTCTTTTAGGTTACGAAGGCGCGGTTACATCGCCTTTTCGCTCATGGCGTCAACGAGTGAAGAAAATTTTCACCTCCCACCGCTCCCTGGGTTCTGTTGTTGTTGGTTTGGGTTGGCGGGTTCTCCCTCACCTTTGCTGGGATAATACTTGAAGGTTTCCCATATTTTAAGATTTCTATCCTTGATATAAAAAATAAACGGCCACACCCGTGGCCAAAATCTGCCAAATGGTAGTCTTGTCTTTTATTATCCCAACAAACAGAGCTTTGCCAAAGCAACACATGCATATAGGAGAACAGGATACATAAAAGAACTTTGTCAAGCTATTTCCTGTGCCTTCAGCAACCAGTTGTTACTGCGTACACTTGGTTGTCAGGCACCGCTATGTTTTTTATATATCGTTTTTCTTGCATGATCGATAAAGTTCCCAAAGATCATCTACATCATCATCATCATCATCATCGTCATCATCATCATCATCATCATCATCATCATCATCATCATCATCTTATAATAACACATTCACTTAGAAACAGAAAGCATTTAACCGGTCAGGTTAAATCCGTGAAAAATTAAAGTTAGTACCTAAAACTCTTCGCAAGGTAAGCTCTCAAAGTTTTATATGAGATTATCGGGCGAGCAAGTAAGCTTGAATTGTTTTGCAACCATGACACGGAGACCAGCAAAACTTCTTTGCGGGACAGGTGAAAAGGCGGATAGAAAGTATTTAATTCCACGCAACTTTTAATCAGGTTTGGTTATTAAGGAAATTCACGATCTAGAATAAGTTAACAGAGCCAAAACACCTGCCTCTTTCATTGAAGCCAGCAGAAACGAAATGGCGTTTGCAATAGTGTTGAGCAAGTTTCAATCTTTTGGCAACTAAAGTAATCCATCATGAGTTTATTTTAAAACATCATAAGTATTTTTCTCGAAAAATAGTGCATTTTGGAGGTAAATTTCGAATACGAATGGAATGAATTAAGACAGCCGATCACAAGTCGATGAAAATGTTCGAGGACAGACACTCACACTTTAACGATTGTTTTATCGTTATATATGCTTCGTTTCAAGAAGCATAGTCTTTCGTGGTTTTTCAAGTCTTTTGAGTGCGCATTCCCACAAATATACTCCTTCGGAAGATTAACCAGACAAATTAGCAGCCGTATGATACCAGTGATGGTGTAAACTGATATGGATTGGAGCAGACCGTCTAATTACTTATTTCTGTCCGTATAATCACTAATCGGATGAAGAAAGCAGAAGGCTCTTGGCAGAAGCCTGCATGTGACCCTTGAAATTACGAGAAAGAATTTGACAAAAGAGTCTCAGAAATGAAAAGAACATGATAAAATTACTAAGGGTATAAATTTTGGAGACGTGGGAAGTATAACTTTGACAAATTATCGTATTTTAAATGGGACCTGCAGAGAAAAAAATGCTGGATAAAAAACCTTACCATCCAGAATTTTTTTTTTTTTTTCATTCAAATATTCTTATGTAAACTATTCAATTTTAACGGAGGGGTATCGATATTAAGATATTAAAATATGCATTGAAAGTTTATGTAACTGATCAGTTACTATAAATACAACTACAACTATAAATTTGAGGAATAGCAACATAATTTGCAGCTACTATGGACCGTTCTTCTACTATTAATAAATGGCATGAACGTAGCAAAAAGTCAAGTAAGGAAAGCAAGAGTTATTTTACTGAATATTAGTGACACATACTATAACAATAGAGTTGATGTTCGTAGGCGTAAATATTTTTTTGGCCCGACTCAGGCTCATTTTAGCCCGAGCCGCAGGCGAGGGCTAAAATGAACTCTGAGAAGGGCCAAAAACATATTTACGCCCAAGAACATCAACTCTATTACTATTATAATCATTTCAGAGGGCAATAAGTTCAGTTAAGGAATCAAAAACAGTATTAAGCGATAACTTTCACATTGCCATTGCGAGGCGGCGTTTTATTTCTGATTAAAAACTAGGTTTAAAAAGTTTACAAAACTCGGCAGAAAACCGCAAAATTACTCAAAACAATCTTTGCTTGAAAAGAAAATTACAAAATTCTATCGGCAGCAAAGAAATATACGTCATTTAGAAGTGTTATAAAAATTAACTGGCAGTTTGGAATATGCCTGAAATTCAACTGAGCGACTTTCGCTCGACGAAGACAAACTTACATTCACTTCGCCGCCTGGATTCTTCTTTGAGTTTCTGTAATTCCTCTTCATCTAGCTGACTAAGCTGAGAAGACTGAAAACTTGCTTTTCCTTTCAGTCCTTCAAACATTTTTGTCGTTATAAAGCTAAAAAAGAGTTTTGAAGCGTCTCAACTCAAATTAAACGGCGCGAACAGTTGAATGGTTTTCAGTTCTTATAGACCATTTGCATTATGACGTAAAAGCGCAAATACTTCTGGTAGTTGTAGTTAGGTTCGCGGGAAAACACCATTTCTGCCTTTTGATTGGCTAAGGGCAGCCAAGCGTGAAGGTGGACATCCAAGACTTTTATTTCGAAGTTGAGCTGCAAAGTTTACGCTCTTGTTGCTTCGACATTTGTTTATACATTTATTTGTTCAGTTACCTGTCAAAAATATAGAAAACAGGATGATAGCTTTGGAATGAAAATTGACCAGGTTCTGTGTTTTAACCAAGACAGACAAATGTTGTTCGTGTTCAAGTAAGTTTAATATGTACGTTGTGTGGCGGAGTTGACTTGCAAGAGATTCATTCATCGCGGCCGACAACTTCTCTTCGTAAATAATTTTAGCCCAATATCACAGCTTCAAAGAAAAGCGCACTGGAAACAGATTGCTTGAAAGGACGAGTCGAGGATATAACTAAATTTGTGTGGAATCAAGTGAAAGCAAGGCAAGTCAATGACTTTGTTCTTTATAGATTTTCAGACGTTCAACAAACGATCGCTTCCATCGATCACAGGTAAATTAATTCTTCACTGAAAAGCTTAGAAAATTTACTATATATCATGATTGCTCGGCGGGACGGTCAGTTCAATTTATTTTTACAGTGATAGAGAAACGAGTCAAATAATTTTCCTCGTTCAATCGAGTTTCATCGATGAATCATGAAGGGTCAATCATAAAGGATTTTCAAGCTGATCAATCAAAACTTCCCTGTGCAGGTGAATACAGATCATTTGTTTTTATCTTAAAATTGTATTTTTTCGTCAAATTAGAACTGTAATTTGCAATATTCTTTAACGAAGAATTTTTCTTGTTTTTGTACTAGAAATGTTAACTCGTCGAGTAGCAGTTGTGGTTTCAATCCGAGCGAGGGCCGTGCGAGCAATGATAATTTTATTTCCATAATCTTGTTGATGAACGATTACTTGTGCGACTCGAAAGGTGAGCCTCAAAGATTTTTACGAGTGTAGAAATCAATTACGCAGCTCCCCATGTTGCAGAAGCGTTGTTAAAATATTGCGTCTTCGTATATTATTTGAAAATACCTGGTAAGCAAAAGCTTTAGGAATTTAACTAAATAACCGCGCGACTGAGACTTGAGGAAGACACTCGTTGAAACTTCACTACAAAACGCAACCCAGCAAATATACAATTTTTTGCATAGCTTTTTTTCATTTTAACGGACTTGGTTTTATACTGAGAGGTTGTTTTTTGCCCTTTAAATGAAGCCACAGGGCTTTACCTCCATCACGATTTTCTTGGGCAAGCGAGCTTGATGACGATTCAAAATTTCCCGCGAACCTAACTACAACTACCAGAAGTCTTTGCGCTTTTACGTCATAATGCAAATGGTCTATTGGCTGGCTTCGTTTTTTTCTTGTTTCTGATTGGTTCACCACAGCGGGCTAAAATATATTTTAGCCCGCTGAATTATCCATTTTAGCCCGCAAAATACGCCACAATGCCCGATGAAATGATTATAATGAGAAATATTATAGCAAAGTTTCGGCTAGATCAAAAGTCTTACTACGATCAGCCAAAATCAATCTCTAACCCGTTCAGAGTGCCTCGATTTAAAAGTTAAACTAGTCCTGCAAGGTGCAAAAACTGTTGCCTGGGTCGGACTTGGTGATTGCCCTTTGACGTCATATCCCGCATACTTTGATTCGCGTAATTCAAAAACGGGCTCTTTTAGATCAGGAAAAAGTAAAATGTGTCAACACACCATCAGTTCTTCTGCTTAATTATTCAATCTACTCAGTTCAGTATCTTAGCGCACATAAATTTTCCAGTAATCTCCAGGCGATATTTGTAAGAAAATACTTCGGCCATCATCGCACTGCCAGTCACCATTAACGATATTCCAGTGATACATCAGAGCAACAAATGCTGCGTGGTCGTACATGCTGTATTCTCCTTTTTTCAGATAGTGTCCCCACTTTCCAACATAGTGAGCGCCGTCATTACCCCACCTATCACACTGCGCGGCTAAGTAAGAGTTGTCGCTGGCCAATCTCTTAAATGAATTGCACGAAGCGGGAAGTACGTTAGTCTGACTGCTGAAGTACTGGACCACAGCTTCACCAATGCTGTTAGCGACTGTGGTCACGTGGAACGTACGTCCCAGCTGTTTTCGGCAGTGGAATCTCAGTTGAGTGAAATTTAAGTGTGTTCTTAGCTCATTCATGGCGCTTTTTGTGATGCCAGTTCTGTTGTTGTCATAATTGATGATCCTGCGGTATAATGTCGCAGCGGTCCAGCTAGAGGGTGGCGTAGAGCTTTCCATCAACAGATTGGCGACGAGAAGCCAGCCTCCTGGAAATTAGCAATAATTAAAGTTTTACTAAATTTTTTTGACAGTGATTAGAGTAAACCGAGGGTTAAAATAACCGAGGATTACAACAAGTAAAGATGTTTTTTTAGTACTTTGCTTCAATTGCTAAATATTAGAAGCTGTTTTTGATATATAGCTTTTTTGGACAATTTATCTAGTAGATCTCGAAGGTCCGAAATCAGAAATAGTGAACGCAAAAGACATCATAAGCGCAAATTAATTCAGAAATTGAAGAGTGTAAAAAAAGTAACCGATCTCATGGAACAAGAGAAAAAGTGAAAG
>NW_027557305.1:0-5662 GCF_052425735.1 Oculina patagonica
AAAATTTGGTCTACTTTTAAGCCGTTTACAAAATACAGCTATTGCGATTCAATTTACACACCAAATTTTAACTGATTTGAGAGGGTCAAAATTTATCTACTATACGTATGTCTTAACAAATAAGTGATAAAAAAAAAGAGTAATGCTGCGTGTTCACCATATCTTAATAGTTTGGAAGACGAAAAGCTATGAAGACTATGGAGGGCATTTTGACAAATTGCACCATTTTAAAACGACTGAGTGATTTTGCAGTCACGTTTTAATACATAATTTACTTAACATGTGCCATTACATGTTTTATCGGATATTTTTCCGAGGGTTCCTTTTGAAGAGCAATGCGCGCTCGAACGTGTTCTATCATCGAATCAGATTCGCGGATTTCTAATACCTCAAGGTTACTATTTTTAGCGGCTACTAATTTTAGCGAAAAAAACAATTTTAATATATAGCTAAGATGGAATTAAATGTTCAGTAATAAATCAAACTCACTAAAAATTGAACAAACATTATCATTGTGAAAGAACAAAGTGAATTGCAGATGTTTAGCCACAGATGTTAGAAAGTGGGTCCTTTTCAGGGAATCAGTCATAATCTCCACGATGCCGGCGATCCCAGCTCTCTACCAACCCATCTTAATTGTTGCCCTACCTTATGACGTTGACTGGCCCAACTCGCTAAAATCGCTAAAATTAGTAGCCGCTAACAATAATAACCTCAAGGTAGAACACCGCTGAGTTTCTACTAAAACAAAGTACCCGGTAGTTAATAATTTACTATATATCACGGTTCCACGAGATAGTCAACGGCAACTTTGATTGCTGTTTGTAGAGCCCAGGGTTTTGAAAGGAACTTTTCAAGTGGAAGTTCTTAAAGTTTTCTTTATTTTTTTGCCATACATATTGTACACATGATTTAAGCCACTCATCGAGCGCAGCTGCTAAGTAGGTCGCAGTAACGTGTGTTCAGTGAAATATTGATCAGATTTTTCACGTGCTTGGAAGGTATTTATTAAATTATTGATTTGTTTTTCACGTGCTAGCACGACAAATTTGTCCTGGCATGTGGTAATTTGGCAGATCTTTTGTTAACTGGCTGCAGAAAAAGTCAAATAAGAACTAATGCTGACCCGATATATAGCAAACAGTTGAACCTGCCTCTACGATATTGAGGTCTCTTGCTTGGGTGTAAGCGTTGATACTGACTTACTGCAGCTTTGTCATCCAAACGAGAAACGATACTTGGTGAAGACGAAGAACACTGTTCACAGTATTAACGGACTAAGTTGACAAAACCGTGCACCTCAGACTGGCCGTTTCCGAACAATGCCCTTTACTCGCTTCATATACCGACGTATGTTTCGAATGGTGAGGTGTTGTTTATCGTTCGTTTGGTGTTGTTTCTTGTACCTCATGAGGAATGATCAGCATGAAAGAGAGCCTGTTGAGCACTTCTGCCATGAAGGTGAGAGGAGCTGAACTTGGATATGCTAGAAAATGTTTTTGACCTACGTAACAGTTTTAACAATAAGACTACTAGCTTGATATTTCGCTCATAAAAAAAGGAAGACGAGTAGTCTAATTGTTTTAGTAGAAACCCTAAAGAATTGCAGTCCAAATCTTACAATTGTATGCACTTTTAGGCCAAAAATCAAGAATAATTGTCTTTTTTAAGAGCAACGCGCGCGCGCGACTGTGTTCTTTCAGCGAATAGAGAACATTGAGAGAACCAATCAGATTCGAGGAACTGGGAAACATTGGGGAAACAATCATGCGCCCTACGGGTGTTTCTGACGTTTCTGAAAACATCGGTTTCCTAGCCTTGCTACGCCTTAACATCTGCCATCATTTAACGCTACATATTTTTCTTGTTTTCTTTGTAAACCGGGAATTGGCCCTAATTCTGTCGCGGGACACCCAGATGAATATAGCAGTAAAAAATTGCTTATAAACTGGTAGCTCTTTACTTTTTTAATACTAGTATAGTTTACGATCTTTTCCTTCGCCAGAGAGAATCCCAGTTCAGTGCACAGAGGATGCTGATGACGGGTTGCTAGTTTAAAGAAAGAGTAAAACTAAAAGCAAGGCAATCAACAAGAATGTCAAATTCCTCGAATACACTAACAAGCCTACTTACAGCCCATTACCATTTACACTTTTAGAAAACAGTAAATGAAAAACAAACTCAGACGTAAGCTGCGATTTTCAACATAGTAACTTAGGATTTTAGTATTACCACAGGCATTTTCTTCCTTTATTTAATTCTTCGCTCACAGTTGCATAATTGTTCGTCGAGTCTGTTGAAGATACAGCTGGTAAATAGTAAATAGAACAAAAATCAACGTAGCTGGTAATTTTGTTATAGCTACACAGCTTTTTCGTTTATGTACGCACAAAATTGTTAACAAAGAGCTGTCGCAGACCATGGCCCGTCAAGTAATACGTTTTGTTTGTTTTAAGTTCATTGGTACACCACAGTTGTTCGTTTTGGTTTTCTTGTTTGCTAATTAAAGTGTGAACCCACGCAGAGCTCTTACCCTTAAAATTACTAATTCCCTCGTTTATTTTAAGAATAATTTTATATATTTAATACACCGCAGCCAGTGGCAACGATGACTCAAAGAAAATTTCGATCTCTTTTGTCACGGCAGTTAGTAAAAATGACACTGGAGAGTTGCCATTAGAAACAGCGCCTCTCAATTGTAAAAATTCGCGCATGTTATTATTTAATGAAATAAGGTTTGAGAGTAGACATAGTAAAAGTAGGTTCAACAAGTTATAAAAACAAAAAATGACACAGTAAGAGTTCGCCAGTTATAGAATCGTACGCAGCGGTAATATTGGAGGAGTAAACGATTAAAAAAATATTTGCATGAAAATGAAACTTTATTGTCTTACTCTTCCAACACGGCCGCCGCGCACGTACTCTATAGCTTTCACTCGAAATGTAACGAACAGCAACTTGTTTCTTGTCAACACACGTTGGCACGACCTTTCGACTGAGACACTTTTCAAGTTTACATACAGACTTGTAATTTTTACCGTGAACGTGCAAATACACACTACAAGTTAATTTGTCTGATTTGTTTTTCGATGCTGTGAGATTCATGTAAAGTCAAATCAAAACAGCCTTTATTCTGCCCATTGGCAATTGCTATGATATTCCTTCTCAATTGTTTCGAAAATTTAGTTGTCCCACCTGCCGGTATGAATGAAATTCAAAATCTGAGTTCACTGGCGTCTTTGTAGTTCCCAACACAGCTGGAAGTAACATTCATGACACACGACAATGAAAGTGGAAGTATCGCTCCAGTTACCGTATTTACTCGAATAAGCGCCGCCCCCGAATAAGCGCCGCCCTCGAATAAGCGCCGCATTTGGCACAAAAAAGTTAATAAGCGCCGCACCCGAATAAGCGCCGCAGGCCCAATGCGGCGCTTATTCGAGGAATTGCGTAGAACTAAAAATAGCACTACAAAGCAACTCGAAAACAGCTTTGGAAATTCCTTTTCGTTAAAAGCGATGTTTCGCAGTTTAAGTTATTATACTTTACCGCTCGCCCATTATTTATTATTCCAAATTTCTTACAATACGTTGTTCTACGTTGTCGAAGGCCGTGAACTTTGTTGGGTCAGCAAGCAAAACAACTCTCTTCTGTAACAGGCGAATACTGACCATTAAAAGTCCCTTCTTTTAGTTACTGCAGAAGTTTCGTATAGATTAGGTTGTTTGTGGCGTCCAATTTTTAAATAAGCGCCGCCCTCGAATAAGCGCCGCACTTGAGGCGCGAAAATTTTAATAAGCGCCGCGGCGTTTATTCGAGTAAATACGGTAATGTAGATCAAACCCTGTATGTGAACACCGTACGCTGCTTGATACGATGATGTCATACATTAAATAGTTATGAGAACTTTATAGAATTTTCATATTTTTAGCTGTCGGCAGTGTTAATTAGAAACAAACAAAGAGGCCAAGATTTAGGTTGGAAGGTCCATGAGAGTGTACATCTTTTGTTTTGCGCTCAGACGCTCAGCACAAGTTACGTAATCGCAAAGTTTTTATTGCTGGTTTTCACTGTCACGCAATCAAAAAATAAATTCGAAACCATTCAACTACAGAAGCTATGAATTTCAAATATTGTAGATGAGAAATAGATAAACAATTTCTCCAAGTTTCGGGTCTGTGCGGTGTACCGTTCGCGAGTTATTTTCCGAACTTTTCCACGCAAATTTATAAAGCTTAGTATGGAGATGCCATAACTGTGTCTTTCCGAGGAACACAAATATGGCCGCCGTGATGTCAGAGAAACCATCTGGAACTCAATTCTGTTTACAACAGCGGCTATCCTTGGCTTTAGAGCTAGTACACTTTCACATAAACACCACTTATTATATCTGAAATGTTCAATCTGCTCAAAATGGAAAGGGAAGGCCTTTTTTCAAACAAAACCGCTTTGTCACGGCACTCAGCTTGATGTCACATACCATGACGGAGAACTCAAATATTCAAAATGCTCTGTTTTAAAAACGAATGACACTATCGATCTGAAAATTTACAAAAAATATATATTTTTAGTTTATCTTTCGCCTAATGACAACGAAAATTAAGCAGGCCTATTGAACTTTGATTTCAGAATTTTATGACGTAACATGAAAACCAAGAATTGGTTAGTTGCACGGACACACGTAACCACCTATTGTATTTTTTCAGGTTTTGTGCTCTCTCAACCCCCAAAATAGCGAACAAAAACATACAACAAAGAACTTTGTCCGGCTTCATATCCATTTCCCTCTATTAACTATGGTGTGACTCGTAGATGTACTTCCTAGCTTGCCCAAACTGTTTTGTATAAGACAGTCTTGTGTAAAATAACATACTGCTATGTAGGTCGGGGAACAGATAGGGAAATCATCAAAATTCTCATTTTCCTTAATCCCCAAGCGAATAGCCTTGTCGGAGGCTATACTGAAGTATGTTATGCGGCGAGAGTTTCAATTTGCCTTGTTTATCAATGATTACGGTTTGTCAGGGTATCTAAACAATGTTTCTTTCATGCTTTGGCTTTTAACCCTATCCAGACCGGGGGGGGGGGCGGAAAGTGCCCGCGCCGACTTTGAACGCTTATAACTTTTTTAATATTCAACCAAACGCTGCCAAACTTTGAGACTTTATCTAAAATTTATCTGGGAATAATTTGGTAGGGTAGGTTGTTGTGTCAGGAACTTGACGTCACCATGGCAACGGCATTTTGACAGGCATGTTTTCCCAAATTTGTAATTTTCCTGTTTCTATTAATGAAAAATAACTTTAAAGCAATTATTTTCATCTGTTTACGGGTTTTAAGCACATTTTTATTGGTTTTGAGTATTTTCCAGTAATTTTGGGCGGTTTTCTGACGTTTTGAAAAAATTCGAAATCCAAGATGGCGGATCCAAGATGGCGGCTGTTTTGACATTATGATGTCATTGTCACGTGATGTGACGTCATCATCCCACGTGACATATAGCAAAAGATAGATTTTGGGACATACTATATATCCTGTAAGTTTCATTGTGATTGCTTAAATATTCTGGAAGTTACGGAGGGGGGCGGAATCCGCCCCCCCCGGTCTGAAAAGACCAAAAAAAAGCCCGGTCTGAATAGGGTGAAAAATACTTTAGCGTTTA
>NW_027557306.1:0-5637 GCF_052425735.1 Oculina patagonica
GTAAAGTAAAGTAAAGTAAAGTAAAGTAAAAGTAAAGTAAAGTAAAGTAAAGTAAAGTAAAGTAAAAGTAAAGTAAAGTAAAGTAAAGTAAAGTAAAGTAAAGTAAAGAAAAGTAAAGTAAAAGTAAAAGTAAAGTGAAAGTAAAGTAAAGAAAGTAAAAGTAAAGTAAAGTAAAGTAAAGTAGAAGTAAAGTAAAGAAAGTAAAAGTAAAAGTAAAGTAAAAGTAAAGTAAAAGTAAAAGTAAAGTAAAGTAAAGTAAAGAAAGTAAAGTAAAATAAAAGTAAAAGTAAAGTAAAAGAAAGTAAAGAAAAGCAAAAGCAAAGCAAAGCAAAAGCAAAGAAAGAAAGCAAGAAGTAGAAAGTAAAGCAAAAGCAAGAAAGCAAAGAAAGTAAAGCAAAGCAAAGCAAAGAAAAGAAAAGAAAGCAAAGCAAAGAAAAGCAAAAGCAAAGAAAGAAAGCAAAGCAAGAAAGCAAAGCAAAGAAAGAAAGCAAAGCAAGAAGGAAAGAAAGAAAGCAAAGAAAGAAAGAAAGCAAGAAGGAAAGCAAGAAAGAAAGCAAAGCAAAAGAAAGAAAGCAAAGAAACAAAAGAAAGCAAAGGAAAGAAAGAAAGCAAAGCAAAGCAAAAGCAAAGAAAGCAAGAAAGCAAGAAAGAAAGAAAGAAAAGAAAGCAAGAAAGCAAGAAAGAAAGCAAGAAAGAAAGCAAAGAAAGAAAGCAAAGAAAAGCAAAAGAAAAGAAAAGAAAAGAAAGAAAGAAAAGAGAAAGCAAGAAAGAAAGAAAGAAAGAAAGAAAGAAAGAAAGAAAGAAAAGAAAGAAAGAAAGAAAGGAAAGAAAGAAAGAAAAGAAAGCAAAAGAAAGAAAGCAAAGAAAAGAAAAGAAAGAAAGCAAAAGAAAGGAAAGCAAGAAAGAAAGAGAAAGAAAGAAAAGAAAAGAAAAGAAAAGAAGAAAAGAAAGAAAGAAAAGCAAGAAAGCAGAAGAAAGAAAGAAAAGAAAAGAAAGCAAAGCAAAGAAAGCAAAAGAAAGAAAGCAAAGAAAGCAAGAAAGCAAGAAGCAAAGCAAAGCAAAAGAAAGCAAGAAAGCAAAAGAAAGCAAGCAGAAAAGCAAAGTAAAGCAAAGCAAAGCAAAAGCAAATAAAGCAAAGTAAAAGCAAAGCAAAGTAAAGCAAAGCAAAGCAAAGAAAAGCAAAGTAAAAGCAAAGCAAAAGCAAAGAAAGTAAAGAAAGCAAAGAAAAGTAAAGAAAAGTAAAGCAAAAGTAAAGTAAAGCAAAGCAAAGAAAAGTAAAAGCAAAGAAAGCAAAGTAAAGTAAAGTAAAGTAAAGTAAAGTAAAGTAAAGTAAAGCAAAAGTAGAAAGCAAGTAAAGTAAAGCAGTAAAGTAAAGTAAACTTTATTTAAGCAGGGTAGCCCATTATGCTCATCTGCTGCATCGATAACAAATTTAGATAAAAACTAGTAAGGGTAAAGCTTACTTAAAAGTTACATGAAAATTTAAAAATATTACAATTAAATACTTAGCTAAATAGGTTCTGTTTCAAAACGAGTCTACGTGCGAAACCATTCAAATGAAAATGAGTTTGATTTGCATGAAAATGGACCTGTGGGTGAAACTCATTTTCATATGAATGGTTTCGCACGTAGACTCGTTTTGAAACAGGGCAAAGGGGAACTTGGAAATGGCCTATTACAATAACATTGTACAATGACATGTGTCTATTGTAAGTCACTTGTTTTAAGCAGACACACTCAGACAAAGTTTAAGTGTGTGTTTATGAGATATGTCCATGTAATGGAAGTACATGTACATGTAGGATGGTATGAGGCAGGGAAAAACTTAGGTAAAATTATACCACCTAAAGCAATAACCACACGGACAAATCAACTTAGTTTTGTAGCCAAAACTTCATGTGAGTGTAAAAAAGAGTTGTTTTAATGTGATTCCAACAAGCCCACCTCAGGGGCGGATCCAGGGGGGGTGGATTGGGTGGCTAGCCACCCCCCTTGATCCACCAGAAAAATGAAAATAAACATATTGAAATAGTAATAAGGACAATGTCCATCCACCTTTCATAGTCAGGCGGCCGTTCAAAGTTAAGAAAGGCCTTTTTTCCAAAATAGGAGATTTTCGACAGCCTGATTTACGAACTTCTGGCTTAATGTAACAAAACATTAGATTTCTTTTAGCTTTAGATTTTTTTTAGCTTTAGCTTTTAAGGGTTGTTTTAGCCTTGCTGGAATGATTTTCTTCTTCATTTACATCTTTTTTCCATGAAGTATGGGCCTCAGACCCAAAATAATTTGCACTCCCACTTTCAAAAAATTGCCTAAAAGCTTGAACCCCCCCCCCCCCCATAAAAAAACTGGAGCTTGAACAATATAGTAAACAAAAATATTGGTACACAGCCACCCCCCTTTGAAAAATCCTGGATCCGCCCCTGCACCTTTTGAAAGTTGTGAGAGGCACCTGGAAGAAGGTTTACATGTAATTTATGGTGGATAATGAACAAGATTTTGGTTAAAAAGTAAATGATCCACTAATGTATATGCAAGGTGACTATACTTCATGGATCAATATACTATCATGCTCATACTTCCCCTTACACTGACTGCAAATTTCTTTGCTAAAATTTAATCACTTCTGTTATTCACCACCAGGAAAGTGCCGACTTACTGCCATGCCGAAAAGGTACAGATAGCACAGAAGAAAGTGGGATCTTTCTATGCAGTTCATCACTGCCTCAGTCAGATGCAACAGTACATAAAGACACTCTTAATCTACCTATGTTGGATTCAGTGGATGCTTGGTCTCGAGACACAATCATCTCAGAGACAGGCAGTGCAGAGATTGAAGTCCTTGATGGCTGGGAAAGTGATGTCAATGGTCAAGAAGAGGGTTATTTTACAGGAGATAATGTCTTTGTTGACTACACAGTTCACAAACTTGACCTCCAGCCTAATGAGTTTGGGGAACTTCATAGTGGTGTGATGTACATCAGGGAACATCCTGGATGGCACAAGAGGTGGTTTTCAATTAGTGACCAATGTTTAACATGCTTTCGACACAGATCTGAGACTAAGATGTTGTTTCAGATTCCTCTTAAAGGAGCAAAAATTATCCCAACAGATAGGAAGAAAAGTAGAATGTTTCCAATTACTTTGTCAGTTCCAAGAATACGCGAGACCATTATTTTTGCAACAACAGAGGAGCACTCAAGACAAGAGTGGGTATATGTGGTGAATTATGTCATTTCTAGACTTATAGAAGATGATAGTAGTCCTGACTCACCAGAGAATCAACCTGCTATTTCATATGACACTTACCTCAAACTCATTGGTGAAGAAGCAAGTCCAACCAGAAATAGTCTCATTGTTGAGACACTTGAAAAACATGATCAGTCACGGAGGAGAAAACTGTCAGGTTGTCTTGATGGGACCAAAATTATAGAACCTTGTGCAAGTTGGACTGATAACAATGATAACCCACACTCAGTTGTTGTTGCTGGATCTTTAGCACCATGGAAAATAGCTGGTGTTGAAGATGAAGAAGATGAAATGCTTGTCATGAACAATGAGCTTGCACCAGGACTGGATGAAGATGAGTCATTCAGAGAGCTACAAGAGGTAACAGAATTGCACTGTTAATATTATTATTTTTTGGTCCAACAATATTTTTGAGCTTTTTAATAGAGTTAAATCATGTGTGGCCCAAACAGAGGATTTGGTCTTCTCTATAAAAATGTTTTCTCTAACATTATCATTCCTCATTCCATATGATGTACATGTATGTGTTACAAATTGTATCAGTAAGTTCAAGTTGGGCAAAACAGGAGTGCGTGCAACGTATGTGTACTATATATGTATATTCTGTTATTTCTTCTAAACTTTTTTTCTCTTTGTTTGTGTGTGTGTTTTTACGTGCTTCTTAGTTATTGCCAGACATTATTCAAGGATGCAAAATTCCTATTGAAGGAGGGAAAAAGAAAAAGAAAATCTTCAAGGCTAATTCCTCCAGCAACGTAGGGAAAGTCGGTGAGTTAAAGACAAATGAAATAACATATAGCAGTCCTTGGTTAAAGTATAGATTACATCCCTCTCCTCTGATACCTTGCCAGAATTCCTCCTTATCTGTTAAAATACCAGACCAGCTGACATTTATTTTTAGATCAGTATACATCAGTAGTCCTCTGAGTGAAATATGATTGCCCCTAAAAATGACCATGTGGGCAGCAACAACAAAAGTGGCCATAAAAACATAAAGGGGTGGTCAAAAAGCAGGGTTTCACAATACTGCCGACAGTTCGCTTATCACTATTATTACTCCTGGCTTAGGTAACCTTGATGGAAGTTTCTTGTCAGCAAGCAGTTGTGAAGGAAAGTCATCTTCAATCTCAGATCTACAAAGCCCAGGTTCAAAAGTAAAGAGACATGGATCGCTGGTTAATTCATTGTCATCTAAAGCTATGCGAGTCAAGTCAAGGATAACAGACTCTTTCTTCAAGAAAGGTATTATAAGTGATGAAAATGTAAGTTATTGTTTCCAAAAATGCAGTAAAACAGAGCTTCCACCATCTTAAGTTTTCCAATGTTTTAAAAACATTTTGAAATAATGTTGATGGCATCAAATATAAGTCACGAAAACTGAAAGTATATGGGAACTAAATTAAGAGACTCTAGGAAAGGCGTGAATGTACATGTATGTTGTGGATGTTGGGTGGGCTGACCTAAACTCCCAGTTGTCGTTAAGTAGGTAATAAGTGAATTTGTCGCAGCCCCTTATTGAACATTTATGTACGTACTTTAAGTCGAAATGTAGCTCGTTCAATTTGGGATGCCATGCAATGCCGCTGATGAACCAAAGGAGCAATGATATTGTGAAATTAGTCCAACCTTGTTTGCAATCTTTGAGAACTTTAGAGTTTCAAGGCTTTTACAAAAAATTATAAAATTCAGTTGGCCTGCAGCTGGGGAAGTGGAAAGGGTGAAAGCTAAAATTAAATACAATTTTTTTTATACATTCATTTCTGTTCTTCTCTTTGGCCCACAGGTCGTAAAGATGACATCAAATCTCCACGTGAGCTGGCTTCGTTTCAAAGCACCACATTTTCTGGGTATTTACTTCGAAAGAAAGGGCTTCAGTGGAAAAAACCGGTGGTGTGTTGTCAAAGAACACTCGCTGTTCTGTTACAAAGACTTCGGAATCGGAACAGCAGAGCTTCAGGTTCCCTTGCATAGTGCCTCGATAAAAACAATGGATGACAGCAGCGAATGTGACAAGCCTCACATGTTTGTGTTAACATGTGATAAGGAAGAGCTGCTGTTTGCGGCCGAAAAATGATGCTGAGTTAGAAGAATGGATTATGGTCCTGAATGATGAAATACAGTTGATTGAAAACTCGCAAAGTAAGTGACTTTCTAAACTACAGTAGTTCAGCTTCATGGTTCCCGGAGCTGTCTTAAAGAAATATTGAAACGATTCCTTCAATTTCGGCGAACATTAATTTTTACAAAGGTGTTTCTCTAGGTTAAGTTTTTTAATACCTAACCCTATCGTTTTTACTTACCAACTGGAGTTCTTAGCTGTAGGCTTCAATATTCCTATGTCAACTTGGGATCTTTTTTGGCGCTTCTTCTTTCTTTCAAAATGAT
>NW_027557307.1:0-5658 GCF_052425735.1 Oculina patagonica
AATCGGGCGTGGCCGATTTAAGGTTTACCCTTTGGTCGTCCTAGAGCGTAGTCTCCTGGCGCGGCCAAAAAGACGGGGATAGCTCGGGGTTGCTACAAAACCGCTACGGGTGACGCATACCGCAATGGTTTTCATTTTAGTTTTGACAGGAAATCGTTGCAGGCACACTTGGTCGACTTTTGGGTTAATGTGTAATCAGGTTGTGTTTTTTTGCTTCGGCGGAAGGACAGAGAAAAAAGCTTACGGTGCAAAGTACAGTATGGGGCCCAGTTCTCGGCCACTTTTGACGTAAACTTGTATTTCTTACCTCAGAAGAACCGCAGGAACTTGAAATTTCTCCCAGAGCTAGCTACATTATTCAGCTTTTTGGTGCAAAGCTATCGACCGGTCAAAAATTAATTTGCCCGAGCAATAATAAAAATAAAAGCTCCATTTGTGGGCCCAGTTCTCGGCCACCTTGGCCCAGTTCTCGGCCACTTTTGACGTAAACTTGTATTTCTTACCTCAGAAGAACCGCAGGAACTTGAAATTTCTCCCAGAGCTAGCTACATTATTCAGCTTTTTGGTGTAAAGCTATCGACCGGTCAAAAATTAATTTGCCCGAGCAATAATAAAAATAAAAGCTCCATTTGTGGGCCCAGTTCTCGGCCACCTTGGCCCAGTTCTCGGCCACTTTTGACGTAAACTTGTATTTCTTACCTCAGAAGAACCGCAGGAACTTGAAATTTCTCCGAGAGCTAGCTACATTATTCAGCTTTTTGGTGTAAAGCTATCGACCGGTCAAAAATTAATTTGCCCGAGCAATAATAAAAATAAAAGCTCCATTTGTGGGCCCAGTTCTCGGCCACCTTGGCCCAGTTCTCGGCCACTAAAAAGCTTGTGCGTAATTATCTGTAAAAAAATGCTCAATTAATTTTCACAGTCATAAAATCACTCTGTAAACCTATTTATACTATATCGATCCCAAATTATTTTTATGATGCTTTGTTTTACTTTAGAAAAGAAGGATTTTAACGCGCCTAGTTAGCGCCTATGTGCAGGTTCTGGCAAAACCGCATTGTGTGACCCGTGCATTTAGATGGTTTATTTTGCAGTGAAAAGGTCTTGAAAGATTTAGGTGTTGTAGAAATAATAGACAAGACAAGAGTCAGCTCAAAACTTAGAGCTAAGATTGAACTTTATTTTTAAAAATCTATTTCTTTCATTCTGGCAGCAGCAGATGAAATTATATTAAAAACCAAGCGCTAAGCTGTGATAGCGAGCAGGGTGGCCGAGAACTGGCAAATACGCAAACGTCGCAAGAAAAAATTTCGAAGTAAATTAAGACCAAAAAATACAACGGTTCAACGAAAAGTTAACTAAAGCAGAAAGCTGAATTATTCTACGTTTCACTTGCCAAAAATTAGCTCGTATGGTGGGGGCTTTTGGATAAAATACGAATTTAACTACATCCATGAATTTGGAGCCGTAAACAAACAACTTTTTCGGGAATGCAAATTCACCTACCTCCGCGTAAACTCGACGTGTGAGCTTTCTATATCGAATTGAACGATCAAACTCAAGATACTTAAAGCACATGAATCAGTCTATCGTTTGAAGGAAATACCTTTTTCTTTTGATTCAACTGGAGTGTGAAAAAACGCGTTAAACACAAAGTGGCCGAGAACTGGACCCGGCCGAGAACTGGGCCCACTTACTTTGACAAGTTAAAGTTATTTTTGTAAATGAAAAAGGTAACGTCATTGAGTCACGCAGTGTTTTTTAGCAAACTAGATGGTTTGCTGGTTTCTGACTATGAATGGGGGTGTGATCTTGCAGTATATTTTTTGAGCCTGACTCCGCCGTAAAACGTTTTTTTATTTAGCAAGAACTGTGTCGATTTTCATTTCTGAACAATTGGTCGTCAAGTCGTTTGTCACAAAGAGTAGAATGTTTGTACAGCATGTTTTGGAATTATTTTAGATTTGGTTAGTAAGACGCTTCTGAAGACCTGAGCAAAACGTTGGGAATGTACAGTATTAATAGGAACTTGAATGGAATTTTTCACAAGTTCGATAAAGGTATCAACTGAAAAAAATGGAATTCAAAATGAGAACTTGGATTTTGTTGTAATTAAATTTTATCGCGGACTGGATGCATAATATCACGGCTTTGAAAGTCTTCAAATAATTAGAAAGGTTCCTTTCTTCCATTTGATCTTATTGTTATTTTCATGTATTGATTATTCGAAAGCGGTTTTCGTTGATACGAAAAAAAAAACGGGTTTTCACTGAATTGCTTGAAGTATTTTTAGACGTGATAATATTGGCTTAATCAAATTACATTGTGCACGAAATATTTGTTATTCTTTTGTCTTGAAACTTTGAGGAAATTGAAATTTTTGTTTGACAGTAGTGTATGAAAGGCATTTTATAGAACTGAATAAAAAATAAGAAACATTGATAAAGGTTATTTCAAAGATTTATTTTGCCTGATTTTGAAGGGTTTCAGGAGTTTTAAAGAGTGCTGGTAAACGGCTGTATGTTGTTTGTGATTACGGATCTTATTTAGTTTCGAACGCTCTAATTTTTGAAAGGTTAAAACAGGTTAAAACCGGGCGGTTTCATGAGTTTTTTGGGTAGAAAGGTACGGTGGTGGTAAAAAAAAAAAAAGGTTTAGAAAGGAATGACTGTAGTAGCACGTAAGTCGGAGGTTTGCGTGAGTCACGGGGTATAGTATGCGTGAGCTGGATTTCCGGCGTCATAACGGCATGTTTTGTTTACTGAAAGATACACTCGACGTTTAGTTAGCTTAGTCGGCTTGGGAAACTATTTTAAAAATGAATGTTGTAATAGTTAATTAATAGTAATCTAGAATTAACCCACTCTCAATTGGAGTCTGTTCTGGATTCGCGCTACCTTTTCGCCGCGAAGGAATTTTGTAAAATTTCGCTAGTGGAAAGAGGTACTGTAAGAACAGTATCAATAACTCAAAAGGAGGAACTTCTTTGTAGCTCTGAATTAAGACGTATGATAAAATTTCAGAATAAGAAACTTTCGATATATGGTTTTCATATTGTTTTTGTCAATTTCCTTTTGTGGCAGATTTTTTGAGAATCAGCTTTTCTTTCGTGTGATGACAGACACAGGACAGAACGAGAGGTGGACGAGAAAGATGCCGAAGATGAATAGGCACCGAAAAACGACAAGAACCGTCAAGGACTTATCTTTAGAGGGCGGGGAGTTTTGGCATACTGTATTTCGAGGACTGGACTGGACTAGTAAAACGCGGACTAGTAAAACGCGGACTTGTAAAACGCGGACTAGTATAACGCGGACTAGTAAAACGCGGACTTGTAAAACGGGGACTAGTAAAACGCGGACTCAGGTAAAACGCGGACTTGTAAAAGGCGGACTAGTAAAACGCGGACTAGTAAAACGCGGACTTGTAAAACGAGGACTAGTAAAACGCGGACTTGTAAAACGCGGACTTGTAAAACGAGGGCTTGTTAAGCACGGACTTGTAGAACGCGGACTTGTAAAACAAGCGCTTGTAAATCGGATAAAACTAAACGGTTTAGCGAGCGAAACAATTTGTGTTTGAAGCTCTTGTGTGTTTCTTCGACGGCATATTTCTAGCTTTTTTGAGCACTCTATGGTCTGTTTTAGCGTGGAGATGTTTTTGCAGTATAGCACATGTTCGTTCTGCAAACCCCTACTAAAACAACGGGATTGATGCTATGAGTTGTGTGCATATGTTTCTTTCTTTCCACTACTTGACGCCTGTTGAGTGCAGTCGTTTGTATTGCTCGCACGAGGTAGAACGGGGCCCGTCCAGAAATCAACAGTCAATCGTAAATAAAGGTGACGGGCCTACACGACTCCTACGTTCGTGACATTAGAATATTTGCCGTTAAATGTTTAAATTCGGTCTTTCGACCTTATTTGCTTCTGACTTCTTTCTGAGGGTACTGTTTTAATTTGGGGGCAGTATGTGGTAAATAAAGGTGACGGGCCTACACGACTCCTACGTTCGTGACATTAGAACATTTGCCGTTATATGTTCAAATTCGGTCTTTCGACCTTATTTGCTTCTGACTTCTTTCTGAGGTTACTGTTTTTTTGAGACATTATGTATTGAAGAGAGCCGTAAGATGATTGTGGCCAAGGAATTCGAAGTGTCTAGAGGCGTTTTACAAGTCCGCGTTTTACTAGTCCGCGTTTTACTAGTCCAGTCCAGTCTACAAGTTAAAGACACATCAAGACCACCCCACTGTGAATTGCCATAGCACAGACAAAATTATAGTCAATATCTTATGTGTTTTTAAGAGAATTACATAAGAACCAAGGCATGTCTTGTCTTGCCTTACATTGACATGCAATAATTTGGAAATACTAAGCTCGTAACAGTTTAAGACAGAATCCATCAGGAATTTGAGTAACATTAATTTTAGTTACGCAAAAATTGAGCACCAGAATAATTTAAATCCTTGTGTTCTTTCATACCTTGTTAAAGGCTTGACATGTGATAACACCAACATAACACCAACAACAGTTCTTTATCAGTGGGGATTAAAGAAAAAATGGAAACATCATCACACAGTTGACCCCCATGCAAAAACACTCCAGGATGTCACGGGACTGTTTGGTGTCCGTCTGCCAATTTCTAACTTCAAATTCCAATGTTAAATTCACATTAAATTTTCAATATTTCTTAGTTGTCTAAATTTTACTAATTCTTTTAAAAAAACTATCACCTGCCAAACATTCCCAAAAATCACTCAAAAAATTACAAAATACCGCAATACATAGATACATGGGATGAGTGAAGTTTCCTTGGATTCCTTGAAACACCAACAATATATTTCCGTTTAAGGTGGCTGATAATGGGTTTCAGTATTTCCCAGTCCTTATACTTTGGTTCAGGACTAAAAGCCTTTATCAATTGCTATTACAGTAATGGTATGAAACAAATGTTCAATCATTCATCAACAAGTTGTGATCATTTTCTTGACAATAGTAGTTCCCCGGTAAACAGTTGTAGTACTGTCCCATCAAAGTGCAATGCCTGGAAAATACCGAAAAGCACACGACCTTCAGGTGAAACCGCACCTTACAGTATTACCAATACACTGCACTTTGCTAAGTCTTAAAACTTTACATTGTCTAGTCGTCTACTTCAATCGTTTATTTGTATTGTGTGAGATACATTTATAAATTGAAACCATCATGTCATTAAGTAATAATGCAATCTCGACAACGTTCTAGATATTATATTATGCACACTAATACAGCTCATGCAAGCCCTGTGACTTACACAAACACAGTCGGACTGAGTGCTACTTAAGTAACTGCTTCGTGGTTTCTGCTGTACTGAACCCTGCCTTTCAAGGCAAAGCGCCCGATTTTAAGCTTCTCAAGCTTCTCAATGTTCTTGTTAGCTATATAATCGAACAGTACAGACCTTGAGGAAGACATATAAGGTAATGTGATCGAAAAAAAAAACAAATTTGCAAAATAAAACACATCTATATTGAAACACAGGGAGACTCGTGTCTCATATTATTGTAAATATTTGCTAATCGAGATCACGATCATACTTAGGAACGTTGTTTCTAGCTCAATATTTTCTTTTAGAATTAACTTGCCGTTTTATAACAATATTTTAAAAGGCCTTTAT
>NW_027557308.1:0-5650 GCF_052425735.1 Oculina patagonica
CAAGAACATTGAGAAGCTTGAGAAGCTTAAAATCGGGCGCTTTGCCTTGAAAGGCAGGGTTCAGTACAGCAGAAACCACGAAGCAGTTACTTAAGTAGCACTCAGTCCGACTGTGTTTGTGTAAGTCACAGGGCTTGCATGAGCTGTATTAGTGTGCATAATATAATATCTAGAACGTTGTCGAGATTGCATTATTACTTAATGACATGATGGTTTCAATTTATAAATGTATCTCACACAATACAAATAAACGATTGAAGTAGACGACTAGACAATGTAAAGTTTGACTTAGCAAAGTGCAGTGTATTGGTAATACTGTAAGGTGCGGTTTCACCTGACGGTCGTGTGCTTTTCGGTATTTTCCAGGCATTGCACTTTGATGGGACAGTACTACAACTGTTTACCGGGGAACTACTATTGTCAAGAAAATGATCACAACTTGTTGATGAATGATTGAACATTTGTTTCATACCATTACTGTAATAGCAATTGATGAAGGCTTTTAGTACTGAACCAAAGTATAAGGACTGGGAAATACTGAAACCCATTATCAGCCACCTTAAACGGAAATATCTTGTTGGTGTTTCAAGGAATACAAGGAAACTTCACTCATCCCATGTATCTATGTATTGCGGTATTTTGTAATTTTTTGAGTGATTTTTGGGGATGTTTGGCAGGTGATAGTTTTTTTAAAAGAATTAGTAAAATTTAGACAACTAAGAAATATTGAAAATTTAATGTGAATTTAACATTGGAATTTGAAGTTAGAAATTGGCAGACGGACACCAAACAGTCCCGTGACATCCTGGAGTGTTTTTGCATGGGGGTCAACTGTGTGATGATGTTTCCATTTTTTTCTTCAATCCCCACTGATAAAGAACTGTTGTTGGTGTTATGTTGGTGTTATCACATGTCAAGCCTTTAACAAGGTATGAAAGAACACAAGGATTTAAATTATTCTGGTGCTCAATTTTTGCGTAACTAAAATTAATGTTACTCAAATTCCTGATGGATTCTGTCTTAAACTGTTACGAGCTTAGTATTTCCAAATTATTGCATGTCAATGTAAGGCAAGACAAGACATGCCTTGGTTCTTATGTAATTCTCTTAAAAACACATAAGATATTGACTATAATTTTGTCTGTGCTATGGCAATTCACAGTGGGGTGGTCTTGATGTGTCTTTAACTTGTAGACTGGACTGGACTAGTAAAACGCGGACTTGTAAAACGCCTCTAGACACTTCGAATTCCTTGGCCACAATCATCTTACGGCTCTCTTCAATACATAATGTCTCAAAAAAACAGTAACCTCAGAAAGAAGTCAGAAGCAAATAAGGTCGAAAGACCGAATTTGAACATATAACGGCAAATGTTCTAATGTCACGAACGTAGGAGTCGTGTAGGCCCGTCACCTTTATTTACCACATACTGCCCCCAAATTAAAACAGTACCCTCAGAAAGAAGTCAGAAGCAAATAAGGTCGAAAGACCGAACTTAAACATTTAACGGCAAATATTCCAATGTCACGAACGTAGGAGTCGTGTAGGCCCGTCACCTTTATTTACGATTGACTGTTGATTTCTGGACGGGCCCCGTTCTACCTCGTGCGAGCAATACAAACGACTGCACTCAACAGACGTCAAGTAGTGGAAAGAAAGAAACATATGCACACAACTCATAGCATCAATCCCGTTGTTTTAGTAGGGGTTTGCAGAACGAACATGTGCTATACTGCAAAAACATCTCCACGCTAAAACAGACCATAGAGTGCTCAAAAAAGCTAGAAATATGCCGTCGAAGAAACACACAAGAGCTTCAAACACAAATTGTTTCGCTCGCTAAACCGTTTAGTTTCCGTTTAGTGTCCGCGTTCTACAAGTCCGTGCTTAACAAGCCCTCGTTTTACAAGTCCGCGTTTTACAAGTCCGCGTTTTACTAGTCCTCGTTTTACAAGTCCGCGTTTTACTAGTCCGCGTTTTACTAGTCCGCCTTTTACAAGTCCGGGCGTTTTACTAGTCCGCGTTATACTAGTCCGCGTTTTACAAGTCCGCGTTTTACTAGTCCGCGTTTTACTAGTCCAGTCCAGTCCTCGAAATACAGTATGCCAAAACTCCCCGCCCTCTAAAGATAAGTCCTTGACGGTTCTTGTCGTTTTTCGGTGCCTATTCATCTTCGGCATCTTTCTCATCCACCTCTCGTTCTGTCCTGTGTCTGTCATCACACGAAAGAAAAGCTGATTCTCAAAAAATCTGCCACAAAAGGAAATTGACAAAAACAATATGAAAACCATATATCGAAAGTTTCTTATTCTAAAATTTTATCATACGTCTTAATTCAGAGCTACAAAGAAGTTCCTCCTTTTGAGTTATTGATACTGTTCTTACAGTACCTCTTTCCACTAGCGAAATTTTACAAAATTCCTTCGCGGCGAAAAGGTAGCGCGAATCCAGAACAGACTCCAATCGAGAGTGGGTTAATTCTAGATTACTATTAATTAACTATTACAACATTCATTTTTAAAATAGTTTCCCAAGCCGACTAAGCTAACTAAACGTCGAGTGTATCTTTCAGTAAACAAAACATGCCGTTATGACGCCGGAAATCCAGCTCACGCATACTATACCCCGTGACTCACGCAAACCTCCGACTTACGTGCTACTACAGTCATTCCTTTCTAAACATTTTTTTTTTACCACCACCGTACCTTTCTACCCAAAAAACTCATGAAACCGCCCGGTTTTAACCTGTTTTAACCTTTCAAAAATTAGAGCGTTCGAAACTAAATAAGATCCGTAATCACAAACAACATACAGCCGTTTACCAGCACTCTTTAAAACTCCTGAAACCCTTCAAAATCAGGCAAAATAAATCTTTGAAATAACCTTTATCAATGTTTCTTATTTTTTATTCAGTTCTATAAAATGCCTTTCATACACTACTGTCAAACAAAAATTTCAATTTCCTCAAAGTTTCAAGACAAAAGAATAACAAATATTTCGTGCACAATGTAATTTGATTAAGCCAATATTATCACGTCTAAAAATACTTCAAGCAATTCAGTGAAAACCCGTTTTTTTTTTCGTATCAACGAAAACCACTTTCGAATAATCAATACATGAAAATAACAATAAGATCAAAAGGAAGAAAGGAACCTTTCTAATTATTTGAAGACTTTCAAAGCCGTGATATTATGCATCCAATCCGCGATAAAATTTAATTACAACAAAATCCAAGTTCTCATTTTGAATTCCATTTTTTTCAGTTGATACCTTTATCCAACTTGTGAAAAATTCCATTCAAGTTCCTATTAATACTGTACATTCCCAATGTTTTGCTCAGGTCTTCAGAAGCGTCTTACTAACCAAATCTAAAATAATTCCAAAACATGCTGTACAAACATTCTACTCTTTGTGACAAACGACTTGACGACCAATTGTTCGAAATGAAAATCGACACAGTTCTTCCTAAATAAAAAAAAAGTTTTACGGCGGAGTCAGGCTCAAAAAATATACCGCAAGATCACACCCCCATTCATAGTCAGAAACCAGCAAACCATCTAGTTTGCTAAAAAAAAACACTGCGTGACATCAATGACGTTACCTTTTTCATTTACAAAAATAACTTTAACTTGTCAAAGTAAGTGCAATTTCACAATGGTGAATATATCGGCCCAGTTCTCGGCCGGGTCCAGTTCTCGGCCACTTTGTGTTTAACGCGTTTTTTCACACTCCAGTTGAATCAAAAAGAAAAGGTATTTCCTTCAAACGATAGACTGATTCATGTGCTTTAAGTATCTTGAGTTTGATCGTTCAATTCGATATAGAAAGCTCACACGTCGAGTTTACGCGGAGGTAGTTGTTTGTTTACGGCTCCAAATTCATGGATGTAGTTAAATTCGTATTTTATCCAAAAGCCCCCACCATACGAGCTAATTTTTGGCATGTGAAACGTAGAATAATTCAGCTTTCTGCTTTAGTTAACTTTTCGTTGAACCGTTGTATTTTTTGGTCTTAATTTACTTCGAAATTTTTTCTTGCGACGTTTGCGTATTTGCCAGTTCTCGGCCACCCTGCTCGCTATCACAGCTTAGCGCTTGGTTTTTAATATAATTTCATCTGCTGCTGCCAGAATGAAAGAAATAAATGTTTTAAAAATAAAGTTCAATCTTATCTCTAAGTTTTGAGCTGACTCTTGTCTTGTCTATTATTTCTACAACACCTAAATATTTCAAGACCTTTTCACTGCAAAATAAACCATCTAAATGCACGGGTCACACAATGCGGTTTTGCCAGAACCTGCACATAGGCAACTAGGCGCGTTAAAATCCTTCTTTTCTAAAGTAAAACAAAGCATCATAAAAATAATTTGGGATCGATATAGTATAAATAGGTTTACAGAGTGATTTTATGACTGTGAAAATTAATTGAGCATTTTTTTACAGATAATTACGCACAAGCTTTTTAGTGGCTGAGAACTGGGCCAAGGTGGCCGAGAACTGGGCCCACAAATGGAGCTTTTATTTTTATTATTGCTCGGGAAAATTAATTTTTGACCGGTCGATAGCTTTACACCAAAAAGCTGAATAATGTAGCTAGCTCTGGGAGAAATTTCAAGTTCCTGCGGTTCTTCTGAGGTAAGAAATACAAGTTTACGTCAAAAGTGGCCGAGAACTGGGCCAAGGTGGCCGAGAACTGGGCCCACAAATGGAGCTTTTATTTTTATTATTGCTCGGGCAAATTAATTTTTGACCGGTCGATAGCTTTACACCAAAAAGCTGAATAATGTAGCTAGCTCTGGGAGAAATTTCAAGTTCCTGCGGTTCTTCTGAGGTAAGAAATACAAGTTTACGTCAAAAGTGGCCGAGAACTGGGCCAAGGTGGCCGAGAACTGGGCCCACAAATGGAGCTTTTATTTTTATTATTGCTCGGGCAAATTAATTTTTGACCGGTCGATAGCTTTACACCAAAAAGCTGAATAATGTAGCTAGCTCTGGGAGAAATTTCAAGTTCCTGCGGTTCTTCTGAGGTAAGAAATACAAGTTTACGTCAAAAGTGGCCGAGAACTGGGCCAAGGTGGCCGAGAACTGGGCCCACAAATGGAGCTTTTATTTTTATTATTGCTCGGGCAAATTAATTTTTGACCGGTCGATAGCTTTACACCAAAAAGCTGAATAATGTAGCTAGCTCTGCGAGAAATTTCAAGTTCCTGCGGTTCTTCTGAGGTAAGAAATACAAGTTTACGTCAAAAGTGGCCGAGAACTGGGCCCCATACTGTACTTTGCACCGTAAGCTTTTTTCTCTGTCCTTCCGCCGAAGCAAAAAAACACAACCTGATTACACATTAACCCAAAAGTCGACCAAGTGTGCCTGCAACGATTTCCTGTCAAAACTAAAATGAAAACCATTGCGGTATGCGTCACCCGTAGCGGTTTTGTAGCAACCCCGAGCTATCCCCGTCTTTTTGGCCGCGCCAGGAGACTACGCTCTAGGACGACCAAAGGGTAAACCTTAAATCGGCCACGCCCGATTAACTATTCTTATTGTACAGGAATTAAGATAAGGAAAGAAATTTAAGATTTTGCTTCGTGCGCAAGTTAACTGCACTACCTAAAATCGTGTTTTTACGGCATTAAAATTAAAATATCTCAAT
>NW_027557309.1:0-5660 GCF_052425735.1 Oculina patagonica
CTAGACAAAAGTCATGGGACACCTACCTAGTTTTCCCGATATAAGTAACTGAATTTGCGTGTCTCATCCCCTTCCCCCCCTCATCAATGTTGTTTTCCGTTAAAATGTAATAATCCTATGTTGTAACATTGATTGGGGGAAAGGGGGATTGTTTACGTTTTACAATTAACTAATCATTGAGCGAGGAATAGGTTGTAAACACGTTTTCATTCAAGCTGATTAAGTGTCCCAAGGACTTCTGTCTAGGATTGTAGCTCTGAGAAAACGTTTTCAAAAATGTGAAAAATGTCTGTTTTTGATGATGTGACAAAAAAAACTCAACTCAAGAGTGTAATTGAAACATATGCATGGAAACTACGAATAGTGGTCCAATTTGGTTAAAAGTCACCATGCAAGTGTATTGAAGCGATAAACAAGTGATATTATTGTGATGCCATCAGAGGGCCGGGTTGTTCAAAGCACGATTAAGCGCTTTACAGCCTTTTAGTGAGATTTTCTGTTTATATTTTCTGCCCTTTAGTTTTGCCGTTAACTAATCCCAAACTCCACAAAACGTAAGCAATAAAAACACTTTTATACAAGAGAAATCGAACTCTTGATTTACATTTAATCCTGGGTTAGTTTTAATCAGCTTTCGAACAACCCGGCCCCAGGAACGTAAGATCAACTTGAAAACGACAGGCTGATTTTTCCAAGTTATGTTCTTGTGGACTGGAAAAACACCTAAAAATTGTCATGGCTCCCTTTTTCCTTCAACATCAATTTTCTTAATAAATATCTCCATCTTGATGTACTAGGTGCATTTCACGTATGAGAAGACCTATTCGCCAATTTTAGAACTTTTTACCGAAAAGCATTGGCGTTTAAGCATTAATTAAATACAGGGTACGTTTTGCCTCTTTCAGCGTTGTCAACTTTTTTTCAACGACTGGGTACGAGTCTGTAGCGGTCACTGGTACACACTCCTGCTCCCTTGCGCATGCTGATTTCTGCTGACTCGAGAGAGAGGAGAGAGAGGGGGCTGTTTTGGCCTCCCCGGGCTTTCAACCACGCCCTTTTATTGCAACTCTTTACTCCCCGTCGAGCACAGAAGGAAGGCAAAATAAAAACGGGAGGGAGGGAGGGAGAAATTACTGTAATCATGGAACCCCATTTCACTTCCTTCTCCGCTTGCTTGTTTTAAAGTCCCTTTCCATTCTGCGCCTGCTAAATGGCTAAACAGCTCCTAGAACAAGAGCCTGCCTCATCAGCTGTGAAGCCTATTTTCTGAAATGATAATACAAGTATTACCTCGCAGACTGCTGTGCTTTTAACTAGACAGATTACAACAAAACACGCCCTGCTACCTTTTAACAAAAAAATAAGAAGCAAAAGATAAAACCTCCATTTATTTCTGAATGGTGACAATAGATTTAAAACTTAAACATTGTCTAAATGCCGAGTAAAAAGATGACATTCTAAACCTTCAATGTACTGATACAGCTTTACAGAAAAAAATTCTAGACCATAAGACCATTTGCAACAAATTAGACAAACATCAATTGGATAAATTTAAATAAATTATCACTAGATAAAGCTATCCACTATTTCAACAGCTGGGGTAGTGGCACTGTGGCTTGGGTGACCATAAATTAAAATTATTTCCAATGTCATCTCCCCAGAATTTCTAATGGCAACCACCTACTAAAATAATTTTACCCTCTCATATCAGGTGATAACACCTAATCTCATAATTCTTCCACTGCCTGTTAACAATCTACCAGTTTCACACAAGATCAGCTCGTAATCTTACAGCTCTGACCAAATTTATACTGGGGATTAATTATGTCTAGACAGATTATCCTTCCAAATCCAGAGACAGATTTGGTGAGATACTAACTGCTAGAGTAGACATTGATAAGAAATACATGACTTCAGTTTTGACCATGTCCAAGAACGACTTCCACATTGTGTGGTTGCAGAAAATATCCATACCTCCCCCCGTGGAGGATCACTGGAGCCTAAACTGGAATTTCCAGACGGGAGGAGGGGTTCAAAATAAAACCCCTCTGGGGTGGGAGTATGAATATTTTCTGGAACAACACATTAGATGAGGTGTCTGCCGCAGAGAGGTGCATCTCCCTCCTCCTAGAGAGAGATTGTTGTTTTTCGTCTGCATCAAAAACAAAACGAAATACCCCACAGCCATCTAAACATCACAACCTTCCCTGTTTTGAAACATCAAAATAAGTAGCTTTCTGATCTCTTTAAATGTGATATGTAAACTAAAAAAATTGAATGCTTTTTATGGCTTATCTGTCTGAGTCACAGGGAGGCAGATTATGCTCAAATATACCAACACTTATTTTAAGACAGAATTATACATCTCAGAGGATTTCTTCCCAGCATAAATTTGGCCAAATCTCATACTTCATAACACCGATATTATTAAAATAACTATAATCCCATCCGACTTGTCTAAAGATCTATGTCTTGTCCATATAATCATAAAATAGTTATCATTAAAGTAAATTAGATATTTTTCATGGGTGTCTTTTATCAATTTTATAAATAATAAACTATCTTGGACAATATAAATTAAAATAATGTATAACAACCTGTAGAAATAAGAAAGTTCTCTAAAAAAATTAATTAAAAACTGGCAACACATTCCTTCCAATAATGAAGCAAGAAAATCAATTCATTAATGTAATTTGATTTCATTCTTCATTAAAACATACACTTTTCGAATGAGCTGTGGAAGTAATGAGACTCAATCCAAAATTCTACTGTTAATTTAATATTATATTAAATTCGTGTCTGAATCCACGTGACAGGCACCTACTGAAGAATTTGCAGAGAATTTAACAATTTGCTTGAAATTGATATCATTTTAAGTAGATGTCTCCCAAAGTGTAAATTTCTCACTTCCATTTGTTGACCTTCCATGAAATGATGAAATAAAAGAGGAAAGCTATTTTTGCAAGGAAATAAAAAGCTGAGTGGCCAAGTGACAAAAAATTCTGTTTTACCATATTTTTTTTATGCAAATTAGGGAAGCCATAAAATTCTCGCATGACTCAGGTTTCAAGCTAGACACAGTCAATCCAATCATAAATAAAAGGTTTTGATCTACTATTTACAGTCTAATTTGAAATTGATACTCCATTTGAACAGTAGACGTCTGAAGCAAAAATGAAATCATATTCATTACTTCATTATTGGGTTGAATGCTTTGCCTGTTTTCAACAAATTTGTTTACATTTTGATCAAACAAATGCAAACATTGCATGTAACTATTAAACTTTAATAAAATTAATTTAATGTAACTTGTAATGGTTATTTTCCATGGTTATTTTCTTTTCTGAACAGTCCTACTCATTAAATTTGTTAATTATTAAATAATTTAATGAGCAAGCCATTTCAGAAAGACCCTCACTATACCAACGTCTTACACTTCACATAAAAAATGAAAATTCTCATAAATTCTACACATAAATAGAAAATCTCTGTCTTCTTTTGGAAAATAATTTCTATATCCATTCTCATGAAAAAGCTAACTCTTAAATAAACTTTCTTAAACTATTATTAACAATTCATCTACTGAAAAGTAAGACAGATTTCATTTATAACCATGATTAACAGTAGAATTTTGGATTGCGTCTCATTACTTCCACAGCTCATTTGAAAAGTGTATGTTTAAATGAAGAATAAAAATGCTTGAACTATTAAGAGATTTTACCCAATTTGCAACAGCGCTTAACTTTATTCGTTAGATTGAAGGAAGTCTTTGGCCTAATATTCATGTAACTCAGAGTTATCATAACAATGTTCACTGATAAACAATCATGTACTTTTTGTTACAAAAAAACAGCATTGTTCTCACCATTCAAGCGTGGAATATAATTACCATAATTACCATTTGGAAACCGTGTTTTGATCGGGACACCTTCAGAAATCTCAAAGTTTGGACTTTTCCGACAATTTTGGGGCTGAGAATACAGCGCGGATACAGAACTTCGTGAGCTGCCACTGCAGAGAGGTAAACTAGGCACACTGTAGTGTGTCATAACAGAAGCAGAATTCTAAAAGAGCGCTTTTAAAAGAGAGAGAAGGCATTATATTTAAATTTGTGCATTTAAACTACCATAACTTGCTGGCAAACTTTAAATTAAAAAATCCGCTTCTGTTATGACACCCTAGAGGTATTGACTGATTAGTTTTTGACAAGACCACAGTGTGTTGTCTCCTACTCATTCCAAAAACTCAGCCCCAAAATCAAGTTCTTCCCAATTTGTAACTAATGTTACTTCGCTGTTAAGTGTAATCTACCAAATAAAAGATCACATTTATAATCTTTTATCATTTCTGTATGTCTCTGTAAAATTTGAGCCTATTCGCACCCATAACAGCCGAAGCAAAATTTTGCTTCATGAATTTATTCATGCTGTAGGTGTCCCCCGCGACCTTAATGGGTGTCTTTATATCTGATAAAGACACGTCCAATTTTCTAGGCCAAAATAACCCCAAATCTAAATATTAGTGCAAGAATGAGTTGATCTACATCAGAAGATTTTTAAGTCGTTCAATAAATTCGCAGTTCGTGTTTTATCAAGTCTAAAACACTCGGCTGCGCCTTGTGTTTTTAACTTGATAAAGCACTGCTGCTCATTTATTAAACATTACATAAAGGGAAGTCATGCCTTTGTTATCCTTCAGTGGAATTATATATTTTCCTACACTATATAGTGCCATATTTTTCCTTCCAAAAACAAAAAAGTTGGCTTGACTCAAGCTTGACTCGTGACTCGAGGTTGACTCGGGCTCATAGTTGGCTCGTGTAACGCTACAACTCAGCCGGTCATACCGGTAATAAGCATAGATTTCTATGCTAAAAAAACACTGCTGTGTGTCATATTTTCAACTCTCTTCTCGGTGTTTAGATATCATGATAAAACACTGTCTCTTGTGTTTGATATATTATATAACTACTCTGAATGAAATCGGAAAACATTCTGCTCTGTGAGGCTAGAGGTGACTGCTTGTAGAGGAGATGCCCTCTTATAGAAGATATCCCCCCCCCCCCCCTATCCATGGGAGGTGACCCCTGACAGGGGTGTCCCCTTATGGCAGGTGTTCTAAAAAACTGGCGTTCTGCCGGGTATTTCAATAACCCCCTCCACATTAAAGATGTGCATTATGGGAGGTTAAAAATGTAGTATTGGTGTGTGGCTGTGACCATTACTGAGTGTCTACCTAGAAGAGGGGTCCTAACATTATCTAGAACACCTCCTAACATGGAGGGGAGAGGGGAGGGAGCCAAAGTCTCATTATCCCAAAACATTAGTCCTGTTACTACTTTTCTTAACATCAAACACTCAACAAATACCATGTAACAAGCCCTGTAAAAGAACTCCTTATTTTAACAAAGTTTGATAAACATGTCTTCAATGTTGTAAATAGAATGTGCAGTTCCAGAAAATATCCATGCCCACCCTATGGAAGATGATTGGAAATTCTGAGGGGGGGGGGGGGGTGAGAGGTCTCAAAAGTCAACCTTTTTAAAGGGAAGTATGGCGCTTAACTGGAATTTCCAAAGGGGCGGGGGATTCAAACAAAAAAACCTTCCATCGGAGGGGTATGGATACTTTGTGACTGTATACCTATTACAACATACTGCC
>NW_027557310.1:0-5641 GCF_052425735.1 Oculina patagonica
CATTGTTGGCCAAGGGAACGGTGTATTTAGGACAGCGTACTGGGATACGCTGGTGAGCACGGATGACACTTAAAAGTATAGCAAGAAAAAGCAAACAGTTTACAAAGAGCTTCAAAGTAAATAGGACATCCCCTAATCGAATAGAAACGTCACTTCTTGTTAGATAAGCGTTTATTTTCGCTTTCTTTATACTTTCCGTCGAGTTTACATAGCTTCGAAATCTGCCTCTGCTTTTTGCCAATCAACTATTCTACCCGTTAACCAATAAAGCAAAAACTTCCTAACTATTTCTTCAGTTCTGCTAAATCGCATACTTTTCTGAGCTCTCTCCACTGGTTCTGTACCTCATAATTCGCTCTGTTAGTCGTGTATTAGTGTTTTTGGAAAACAAAAACATTTTTCTGAACTTTTTCAGAAAAAAATTGCCTCCGAAGCAAATGTTTGTGCCAAAGAAACAATTTTCCGTATCGATGTTACCTTACTTGCTAGGGACGTAAAAGCGGGAAAAATTGGCCTGAATGCAAGTGTAATTTTCCTTTTCTTCGCTGTGCATAAGTCATTGCATGGCCAATTTCTCTGACAGCGAAATTGGTGTGTTTACTCAGTACGTTGTTAAACGACCATTTTCTATAATAAGGATTAAAGAAAGGAAACCCTCTTAAGAATGTCAGAAATATTTTGAATTCAATTTGGTAGGAAAAATTATTTGTTTTCTTCTAATCGCCTTTTGTACACGCGGGCGGGAAAGACGTGGTAAAAGCATTTTAACGACCAAGTATGGAAGCTTCAAAACTTTAAAGTGCCTATAAAGTAAAAAATAATTGCTGTTTCAAAATAAAGAAGAATGGCGTTTTTCTTTTTGCAATATCTTTTTTCGTTTTAGAGATATCTACGTTTTTATATTATGCAAATGAGAAAAGTGATGACGTCATTAATTGTTCCACAAAAAGATGAAGCATTGAATCAAGAGTATCTCTTGGAATATTTGAGCTGTGTTCTTCAAACTTGGACCCGGCCCTTTGCCCACTTAGGGCTTATGGCCATAAGTCAGTTCTTCAAACTTGGCACGATTAATGTACACCACAAAAGACGCAAAATGACACCTGTCGTGCCGTTGCCATGGCAACAGTTTTGCTGCAAATACCTATTTTAATTAATACTGATATCCCCAGTTTTTCCTTAATCAAAAATGATCCACTCCCAACAAGCTAATGAGGACAGTTAGTGTATTAGAGCATTATGTGTGTTCCAAGCTGGACCCTCTGTCCCACTTTAAAGGGTTGCAAATTGAGATATTTGGTTTATGACAAAAAGAACCTGGACCTTGAGTGTTGCCATGGTTACATCATAGTATGAGCCACCTTGCACCTTTAAGGAAGGTCACTACTGATGCCAAGTTTCAGAAACATCACCTCTATATTTTCAGAGATATCCTTGATTTTGTGATCTATCTTTTAGTGGAACAATTTATGACGTCATCACTTTCCTCATTTGCATAACACAAAAACGTGAATATCTCCTAAACGAAAGAAGATCTTTCAAAACGGTAAACGCCATTCTTCTTTATTTGTAAAAGTCTTTCAAATAAGCATTAATTTATTTTTACTTCATAGGCACTTTAAAGAAATGACGTGCGTACGAAAAAGGATTGTTTTCAACAGACTGTGGACTGCCGGGCCGTCCACCAGTAAATTATATATATAAACCGCTTGTGCCAACGAATAAAGCAAATTTCAAGAGAGCAAGAGGCGAAGAGGTCGAAGAGAAGGTGGATTGCAACGAGGAGACTCATACACTTTCATGTGGGTAACCTAGAATCATTATTATTCATTGCTATTCTCCTTTCAGTACAATAATTTCGCTGGCACGTGTATAACGGCTTATCTTTGCCTGCCCGTATTCGGGAAATACTGCGATAAAGGATGATTCACATTCCTTGCTAAGTAATGTTTTCTACCCTGTATTGTCACTCGATCATATATTCACTGAGGTTCGTTTGGATCGTTTGGTTCTTCTGGATCGTTTGGTTCTTCTGGATCGTTTGGTTCTTTAATTTAAAAATGTAATTTTAATTTTAATTTAATTCTAATTCTAATTTTAATTTTAATTTTAATTTAATTTTAATTTAATTTTAATTTAATTTTAATTTAATTTTAAGTTAATTTTAATTTTAATTTTAATTTAATTTTAAAAAAATTTTAATTTAGTTTAATTTTAATTTGTAAAAATTTAATTTTAATTTTGATTAATTTTAATTTTAAAAATTAAATTTTAATTTAGTTTTAATTAAATTTTACTTTAATTTTTATTTTTATTTTTAGTTTAATTTTAATTTAATTTTAACTTAGTTTTAATTTAATTTTACTTTAATTTTAATTTTTATTTTTAGTTTAATTTTAATTTTAATTTAATTTAAAAAATTTAATTTTAATTTTAATTTAATTTTACTTTAATTTTAATTTTTATTTTTAGTTTAATTTTAATTTTAATTTAATTAAATTTAATTTTTATTTTTAGTTTAATTTTAATTTAATTGTAACTTAGTTTTAATTTAATTTTACTTTAATTTTAATTTTTATTTTTAGTTTAATTTTAATTTTAATTTTAATTTTAATTTTAATTTTAATTTTAAAAATTTAATTTTAATTTTAATTTAATTTTACTTTAATTTTAATTTTTATTTTTAGTTTAATTTTAATTTAATTTAATTTTTATTTTTAGTTTAATTTTAATTTTAATTTAATTTTTATTTTTAGTTTAATTTTAATTTTAATTTAATTTTACTTTAATTTTAATTTTTATTTTTAGTTTAATTTTAATTTTAATTTTAATTTTAATTTAATTTTAATTTAATTTAATTTTTATTTTAAGTTTAATTTTAAGTTTAATTTAATTTTTATTTTTAGTTTAATTTTAATTTTAATTTAATTTTTATTTTTAGTTTATTTTTAATTTTAATTTAATTTAATTTTTATTTTTAGTTTAATTTTAATTTTAATTTAATTTTTATTTTTAGTTTAATTTTAATTTTAATTTTAATTTAATTTTACTTTAATTTTAATTTTTATTTTTAGCTTAATTTTAATTTTAATTTTAATTTTAATTTAATTTAATTTAATTTTTATTTTAAGTTTAATTTTAATTTAATTTAATTTTTATTTTTAGTTTAATTTTAATTTTAATTTTAAAAATTTAATTTTAATTTTAATTTTAATTTATTTTAATTTAAATTTATATTTTTAGTTTAATGTTAATTTAATTTTAATTTTAATTTAGTTTTAATTTAATTTTAATTTAATTTTAATTTTTATTTTAATTTAATTTTTATTTTAATTTAATTTAATTTAATTTAATTTTAATTTAGTTTTAATTTTAATTTTATTTTTAGTTTAATTTTAATTTAACTTAAATATCAACGACTGCATGGGTGTAACCCCTATATCATCCAGACTCTCATCTATACAACATTAATACGATCGAGACTCATCCATACAACATTCATACGATACAGATACACAATCCAGCCTCATTCGTACGATCCAGAAACATTTATACTATCCGGACTCGTCCATATAACATTCATACGTCTCTTAGCGTCCGGCAGACATTTGTTTCAAGACGGTTGAGTAAAACTGCAAGAGAAGGTACCCAGTGTACTCCCACTGTTGATGGTATGGGATTAAGTTTTGGCTTGGAGCAACTGCTTTTGACAGAAATGTTTGGGTACCTAAGCGCTAGTTTCTCGCGTGGGGTCTTGTAATTCGTTTAGGTGGACAGAAAAAAAAAAAAAACACAAACATGGCATGAATTTCATCGCAGAACACGCCAGTTCATAGTTAAACCCCCAGTGCCCGCAGGGCCGTTCAGCGGAGCCCCATAACCATAGACATCAAAACGTCATACACGCACAGATAAAGAAGAACCATGCATTTGATTTTTCATGGTTATCATGGCTAGCGCAGTGGCCTTATGGTTACCGCGCCGGATTCCGGAGCAGACGTTCAGGGTTGGTGTCCTGGCCGTGGTCACTGTGTTGTGTTCTTGGGCATGACACTTTACTCTCATAGTGCCTCTCTCCACCCAGGTGTATAAATGTGTACCGGCGAAACAATGCTGGGCAGAGGGGATACCCTACGATAGACTTGCATCCCATCCAGGGGGTGGGGTTTATGATGTAGGACGTACTACGTCCGCAAAATGACGGCAAATAACGTTCAGATTACGGTCAAGTTACATATATGATATTGGACTTCCATACGTTATAGTCATTTGCAGGCTCTCAAAATAATAACAAGAACTGCAAGCAGTTTATAATCGTGCGGGTAATTTTTGACCACCTGACCTCTTTCAGTGCTTTGGCTTAAAGGCACGGCACCGCACAGTAAAATCTTTAGAAAAGCAGTCACTTGAGAAACACACAAGTCGTTTTTGCGTTAGTCACGGAGTGAACGTGACATGAATTTCCTTTACCACGTCATAGCCACATGCCTAGCCGGAAAAATGCCTGCTTACGCATGAAATATTTATTTTGTTCCGAATGTTCAATAAAATAAACCCAAACCAGTTCATTTAAAAGAAAGCCAAATCACGCCAAAATAAAGAGTAGACTAAGGCCATCCCATTGTGTTTCTCCGTTTAGCGTCTTCCGACAAGCTTTTGGTAATTCCCCTGGCGCGATGACGTGTATCCCGTGCTTTGGCACATTCTTGCTGAGCTTGCAACTTACGTTTCGATAACGTTTCGATTCTCAAAATACCGTAAACTCAAAACAAAAATTGGGCTATCCAGAAAATAAGTCGTCGTTTTGCAATATTTAACACATTCCGGGTAAATTGTACGACTTGTACTCGCTCCGAGCCAAACGCTTGAGTAACACAACAATAAATATTTCACACAAACAGAGCGCAGAGTATTCAAACAGAAAATAGGTGAATGATTATTTATAGCTACAAGCGAGAGATCGCGTGACAGGGGTCTGACGTAGTGGTAGTTTCAAATAGCTTGGACATGTCCAAGCGGTCTTGGTTTTCGCTATGTGATTATATTCAGCCTTCTCTTCTTGTAAAATATGGTATGAAACAAAATTATACATTTCAGAGAGCAGAGTGTTCGTGTTAAACGCGAGTGATCGGCTGATCGCTATTAAATATTAAATCTTGCGTGACCGTGACAGAAGAGCCGGCTGGGCCGCGTGGGTCTGGATCGATTTACCGACAAAAAAAAAAAAAAAAATTCCGTGCAGATTATGAATCGGGCCCAGGCCCCGCCCGATTAATAATAACAATAATATGATAACGGAAGATTTTTGAAACACATTTCAGAATAAATAATAACACTATAAAAACATGACGTTTCGGCGACGACATGTCACCATTAACAAATGCAAATTTTACATGGTACAGAACGATATTTATAGAAAAGAAAGTGTGTAAACAAATTACAATAAATGAGGCGTGGAAAACAGAAAAATGTGCATAACTAAGTAAACAGTTTCGCTGCAATGGAGTCCTTTTGAATGTTCAGGGATGGCTTCTTTTTCCTAATTAGGAGCATCTCTTAAATTAGGCACTCAAACTTTCCGCGGCATTTCTTTAGGATGGCAAATTGGCTGTGAAGGTCGATCGACTTTTGAATGTGGTGT
>NW_027557311.1:0-5636 GCF_052425735.1 Oculina patagonica
TGTCTCGCAACAAATTTTAGTGTTGTAAGTTGAAAGAAATGTTGCAAAAAGTAGAACTCGGTTCCACTTTGTGCAACATGTTGCTCGGGCCCTGCAACTTGCAACACCGAAATTTGTTGCGAGACAAGTTAAGCGCGCGGTAGTAATACGGGCAACAACTCGTTCAACTTGAAGGCAACAATGTTGCAAGACAAGTTGAACAAAAATGTTGCCCGTATTACCGGGCCTTTAATGTATTAAAATACATCAAAAGTGACCATCACCTTGGGCTACCGTTAAGTTTCGGTTAATATATAGATTTAGGCAAGCCTAAAAGCGGAGCTCCCCAGTTAATTATTTTGCACTTTATTGAAACCTGAATTCAAGCCATTGTACAATTTTAAGGCTAAGAATATAATATTCGTTTTATTTTTTTTTTTTATAAATTTTAATATTGTTACTTACTTTTTTTTACCGTGTCCCGGGGGGGGGGGGGGGGAAGAGGTACTCCCTAAAATTTACTCAAGGGGTGTGCCACTGAGTCGCTGAGACTCTGGACCTGTTCCAGAGAAAAACGGCTCAATTTGCGACCCTGTTCCAGACAAACAGTGCAAAATAGGTACCCTGTTCCAGACAATATCCACAATGAAAAATATATGAAGATAGATATAAAAACACTAGCGTACATCACAAAGCGCTCACTTGACTTTGTCTGTGGCTTGGAGAAAAACCAATGAGAGGAGCGGTTTTTCATAGCTAAACTTGATAGTGTTCCACAGTCAAAAGAGTGATTTGTATACCCTGTTTCAGAGTCAGAGAGGCAAAAGGCATACCCTGTTGAGCAGCACATACCCGTATAGCCCTTATATGGGAGTACCGTATACAGCAACACCAAATAAGCCGAGAACAAACAAAATCAATCAAAACGTTTTAATTCCACCGACAGCATTATGATCCAGAAGTCTGGATGGGAAATTATGCTGCAAAACGGGTAATTATGTAACCTTCGTAGATAAGGAGGGGGTAGTAGGGCTGCATGTTGGGGTAGATAGGCATATCACGTGGTAAATTAGCAAAGCACTTCACATTTAGAGTATATAGGAAATAATATACATCTACATTAAGAATATGGTTAATTTTCTTTTTTTCATTCATTCATTTGTTTTTATTTTCACTATTTGCCTATATTTTAATTTTGAATGGAAATGGCAGAGGTCATACATGTAGCAAAGGGTTTACAGCATATTGCCATAAGCTAATGCCAAGCAAACCGGAGTGAAAGCTAACCACAAGTAAACTAGAGTGAAAGCTAATCCCAAGCACACCGGATGAATAAAGCTAACTGCGAGCAAACAGGGGTGAACCTAACTACAAGCAAACCGGAGTGAAACTAACTGGAAGCAAAGAAGGGACATTCTGTAACCCCATCCCACCCCCCTCCCCCCCCCCCAAAAAAAGGATGATAGCACCTTTTTTACTTTTACATGTCTTTTTGAGTCCCCTTCCTCTTAAGGGGTTTCACTTTACTTACAGAAATAAAAAAACAAAAATTCTGGGAAGATAGAATATTGTTTGTGTGTCTCAAACTCAGTTTTGTTCTTTGATTACGCAGAAAAAATAGAATCATGTTTGCTTGTGTATAAAACTAGGCAAGAAAAAAAGCATCAATACTTTGACTGCTCTTTTAAAAATTTGTATGCTTTATTGTACACATTTTTGTGGAGTCATGTTGCCCATTCGTCATGAAGTTCACAAAGTAAGCAAATGAGTCACAATTTGGTTGCTTCATGGTACCTAATGGATACTGCAAATTTAATCTGGCTTTAGAATATTTCACTAATTTTAACATTATAGCTGTTCTTATAAATTGTACGCAGCATACAACACATAAGAATGAAATTGGTATTGCATATTGCTTGCAATCACGATTTTAACGTCTATACTTAAGAATTACAGTACCACCAGTTTCAGCATTACCAATCCAAATTCAAATTATTACATTGCTTTTTAACTCCACTACCTCCCCCAAGGTCAACCAAAGATCTTATGATATACAGTAATTAGACAACTACATGTAAGTCCTGTGTAGTCGAGGGCTCAAAATATTTGGACACTTACAGGTCATGTTAACCGGCCAAAGAGATTTTAGCTTGGTCACATGTGGTTTCTTACCAGCCAAAACATTGAAAATAGCAATTTTAAACTCCCATTCATTTCTGCTGTTACTGTTTTGGCTGCATAAATTATTCTTAAAAAGATCACTTCATAATGCCCTTGTTACATCTAAAAAGATGTGAAAGAGACAGGTCAATCAAGAAGTTGTTTTCTGAAGTACACTGTAAATACGTTAACATTTAAAATATAAACTTTGCTCATTTGCAGCTTTTCTTGATTTCAATTTACATGTAATTTACTAGTCTCTTGAAAATGGCATCATGAAGACACCCAAACATCAAGCTGGATAATCTTAATCCTTCCTGTTTTCTTTTGATGTCCTTGTCCACATTCTGTTTTTGTGTCTGTGGCTCTGCAAATTCTGAAATTCATGTTAACCCTGAAAAAAGTCAAATGCCACAGATTAAATTAAAATTGATTAATTGGTATGAAAATCAATAATTTATAAAACAAAACACTTAACGCAAGCTTGTATAAAGTGAAGCAAAACTACTGGATGCGAAAGGATACCTTATATATTTAACAGAGATGTATCAGCACAGACTATTTTTTTTTACTGATAACTGCGAAGTCAACTACAGAAAAAAACCCGGTAACTCGAACTCGGATAACTCGAACAACCTTGCTAACTCAAACTCACTTCCATTTCCCTTGGATTTGACCCCACTTTTCAGTCATTTTTACTCGGTTAAATTCGAACTCGGATAACTCGAAAACCCCGCTAACTCGAACTAAATTTTGTTTCCCTTGAACAAAATTTGGGTCAAACTTTTTACCCTGATAACTCGAATTCCAGAACTTGCAACTCGCAACGGTTGCCCATTGATTATAGCAATGAACAGATCATGTATTTGACAGTCATTTTCCACTCTTAACAAAAGAATGTGTGGTCGCTTTAGAGTTTCTGGCAAGATAAGTTCAATTTGCACAGTACTGTATACTGAAGTACTTAAAAATCAGTAAACTATCAATTATTAACTTGGCAAATAAAATATTCAATCAACCCCGCTAACTCGAAAAACCCCGCTAACTCGAACTCATTTTCGTTTCTCTTCAGAGTTCGAGTTAGCAGGGTTCTACTGTAAATATTTCAGGACCTGAACAATCGATGAAAATCGATGATCGGAAAATCAATCGATCAATCGATGACAATCGATTAATTACTGTTGATTGGCATCGATTGGCATCGGCCAATCGATGATCAATCGATAATCACACTTTGGTGGTCGCGAACTTCATCGATTGCCATCGATTGGCATTAAACACACAATCAATCCGAAGCATGAAGTAAATACTTACATATGTTGTTTTGTAAAAAAAAATAATTAAGCTCCTTTCCATTGAGATGAAGTTTACATCATAAGCTTTAATGTTTCTGTTTTTCATTCGAGTTTCCTACTGTTTGCTAGCGCTAGAATTCCAAAGACACTTCGTTATTCGTGACCGAGTCAAAAATGGCGGACGTGACAGGCGAAACTCATCCCCAGACTCCCACTGTTGTCTCGTTTTCGTTCCGACGTACGGACGATGTATTTTTGAGTTCTCTCTGCTACTGTTTGATTTGAAATATTTCGGACGAGCGAGAAAATGTTGATGGACTACAAGACAGAGTTTTAGAAAAATTACATTGTACTTAGACAGCGAGGAATTCTGTAAGTTGCAATTTCTATTTACTTTGCCAGGAGTTGGTTCGAAAGCAAACCAGACCGAAAAGCGTACGCTTCGTTGATGGAGGCGAATAAGACTTAAGCTCAAAACGTTTGTTTTAAATAATTATTGCCTTATTACTGTTAAGTTAGTAAGTTTCTCGTTGTATTGACATTTTTTGGAAAGGTTATCATTGTTGTTGCTAATAAAATATAACATACAAGAGAGACCGTGTGTTTTAAAGTAAACATATTTATCAAATACTAGTCAAATAAAAAACGATCGCAGTTAAATGATCGATTGAATTGGTAATCAATGATATTGATAATCGATGAAAATCGATGTTAGTTAATTGATCGATTGTCATCGATTATTGATGAAATTGATAATCGATGACAATCGATTATCACAAAAACTTTAGCGATCGATTGTTCATCGATTATCAATATCAATCGATTAATTGATATCGATTGTCATCGATTGTTATCGATTGCCATCGATTATCGATTCCATCGATTGTTCAGGTCCTGATATTTTAATAAACTCAAAGCATCACTGCAAACCCTTACACCCCCTCTTTAAAAGGTTTGACCTTTAAATACTCCCCCTCCCCTCTACCCCTATATATACATGTACATGCATAGGAAAAACATTGCCACATCTTAAAAGCTTTTCTCTTAACAGTAATACTAAGATTTTTAAAGATACACATTTAATTAATAATAAGTTTGCATGCACAGCTGCATACAGTGTCTAAAATGGCATGAATTTACTCACAAAGATTCCAGTTTTCCAGTAGTCATTAACCTTTGTTGTGTGCATTTTCCAAATTCCACAACAAGATTGTGATTTTTTTATGACAAATATAACATTTACTGTTGACATTCTGAATGAAACCAGCAAAACAGACCTCAAAATCTCAAAATTGTTGACATTGTTATGTAATCCACATGAACGCTCAATAGTGAACAGAACTACATGACAAGTGGATTATTTAATATATTTGGGAACGAAAGAGCTAAGTAATGAAGCTGAAGTTTATTTACTCTGACTAAATGAACAGTAATTTTACCTCCATCATGAATATCAATAAACTGCATACACTGAATCGATCTATTTCACTCGGAGTTAACGAAATTCCAGGTGCTTCGTGCAAACTGACATCACTTTCATTCTCATCTCAGCTGCTCTTCCAGCACTGTAAAACAAAATAATCATATCACAAGCATTTAAAAATCGTAAGCTTAATTTTCTTCGAGATGTGTTGAAGTGATATTTTTTGTGAATTCGTTCCTCGAAGGCCCAACAATTATTTGTTTACATAATCAAATCCTCCTATTTGATCAGTAAAACCTGGTAAAACTGAATTTTAACGAATAGTATTTTTCAACATTGTTCATGTCACAAGCAAATGCTTAGTGGCGAAAGCAAGTAAAATGTGCCGTCAATATAAGCTTACTTTTTACCAGGTTCGACAGGCGCTTTGCTATACTTTTTCGCCTGCTTTCTGTCCGGGTTTTCTGGATCTCTCGCGATCTCTTTCCCGTCGCAAATCGCTTAAACCCTGTTTCCTCGAAGTTAAGTTTACCCTGCTCTCGTTTGTAGTCATCGGCATAACAAGGAGCCAAAATAAATGTGTTTGTCTCAAGTTCTAACTTTCAGACTAGCTGTTTAGACCTCACACTGCAAAATTATTTCGCGCCAGTACTGCGCGAGTTGTCAAGACCTTTCAAGATCCCGGATGTGCGCAACACCGTACGTACGTACGCCGCCGTACGCGCCCGCGAGGCATGCCGCTAGCCATGATGACCATGAAAACTCGGATGCAGAGGTTT
>NW_027557312.1:0-14571 GCF_052425735.1 Oculina patagonica
AGAGCGGTTTTCACTTGAGTGTCGAAAGTAAATTGCGTTTGCTTTGGTTTTGCATTACTACGCTCAGTGATTGGCTTAAAAATCTCGCGCCACTTTATCAGCCAATCAGAACTTAAACCAAAACCAATCGTGACTCGCTCGCGCACGTTTTCCCGCGCTTCGTGCCAGCTTGCTTCGAGTTTTGATTGGTTCACTTTATTGTCTGTGTCCTTTGTGATTGGCCGGAGTAATTACTTTGGTTTTGGTTTTACGACACTCAATTGAAAACTGCTCTATCCTAAAGGTCTTGCTTATCTCTACTAACCCGTTGTTATGTAGAATATCAGACAGCGAGGAAATATTCTTGGGTAACTCCGTGTAATGGTACTTATACAAACGAGCTCTTATGTACGTAGGGGCTCTATGGGGAAAAGGATTTTTAGCCAAAAGGTCCAACACATCCTGCTGTCCTTGGAGAAGCCTGTAGACAAGATGTACAAACCAGGGATTGTATTCATAGCTTCCTAGCGCTGCAAACCAAATCTGCCAGTCTAGACGAGGCTGGTGAGGTGCTGAAATAAGGCAAGACAAGAGGATACTTAACACAGCATTCAAATAAAACATTTAGGCTATCGTATTAAAAGTTGGCGTTATATTGTGGTTTATTGAAGTTTTTACTTCTTTACACAAGTACACGGCTGAACTTTACATTTCGTCGTTGAACTACATTGTACAATTTTTTGACAGTAAGCAATTTAATCAAAACTATAACAAAATTCTCGAACGCGATTGGTTATCAGCAGCCCGATTTGAGCACTAATAGGACAGTGTACGCGTTATGCTTGTAATTGGACAGTGTAATAGGACAGTACGCGTCATTTTGCGCGCGCTGTTGTTGTGTATTCTGTTGAGTAAACTGTTGTGTTTTTCAGTATTCACAAAGACTTTGAACCATTTCACCGGTAAAAGTTGTTTGTTTCTCGAACTTTGTCATAGTTTTGATTAATAATTATTGGTAACAGGACTTCGTGTCGTCCAATTCTGTCTGTAATCATACTTGTGATTAAACAAATCGGACTCCCGCTTCGCGGTCGTCCGATTTAGTTAATCACTCGTATGATTACAGACCGAATTGGACTCCACTCAGTCCTATTACCATTATTAATAAAGTTCTAAACTTATAGCCATCCACAGTTGAATTGTGGAGCTACCGCTGCCCATAGCAAGTTTTCCTGATTCCGATCCAACCAATCACAGGCTACCGGAACGACGGTGTAGTCTGTTCTGCCAATCACGTGCAAAAACAAAGCCAAATACGCTTGACTAAAAGTTACACATTTTCGCGCGCTTGTCACCGGTTACACGTTTTCCCGCGCTTCTGCATTTTTGCCGTTAGTAAGGAATTTTTGGACTGGAATCCCAGACGCCTCTTGAGCTGGGAAAAAATTAACTGTATGTTTATGAACATAAGCTATTCGGTCTCAGACTGAATATGAACTGGCAAAAAAAAAAACAGCTTCATGTACCTATGGACAAACAGTTATTAATACAAATCAACAAAGCTTACCAACTACTGGTGGAGGCTCAGACACATTACCAGGTTTGTAGTGAAAATTGTATTCCTGAAAAAAAAAAAAAAAAAAGATGCTTATTAATAATGAAGAATCTTAATTAAGAAGGGCAAGGTTGGTTAGAGCAGGTTGCCAAACAATTTTAGACAAAAGCTTTAATATGTCAGTTTACTTGTTGAGAACGGGACACAATTCGTTCTTCAACAGATGAACTGTCGCCGCTTTTTGTCTTAATGGTGGATTTCCACTGACGCGTAAATTTTTACGTGCGTGAAAAAAATTAGAGACAATGTATGAACGGCCTGCGTAAACGTGTACGCAAGCCGTTCATACATTGTCTATAATTTTTTTACGCACGTAAAAAATTACGCGTCAGTGGAAATCCACCTTTACTCAGCCGTAAAACCCAACGCAATTCTGACTCGTTTACCGGGTATTGCCTTCAGATCTTGGGACATCTTTATAATGGCCATAACATAACTTTCATTTGGCCTTGTACTTTTGTAAATGCTACAAATGTTTGGACGCCATATGGGTCCATATGAAGTAAAGCTGAAAGAAAAGAATCAAAACTGTACCATCCACGGTCCATCCAGATCGTTACTGCCTTCTATGATGACTTCTGGTCGCCCGCCAACACCAGTCATACTAATGAACAAAACACAAGGTAAAGAAATGATGTCTCAAGAAAATTTGCAATGTGTAAGAATGATAAACATCAAGGATTGTGGTTGCCATAGACATCAGTTTTCAAACTTTCCTGACTTTTCCGCTGATAATAATAAAATTTCCCTGACTAAATAAATAAGTGTCAGATATAGCAGCAGCCTCCAGCCCCTGCTTCCAAAAGAAAAGTGTTGCTGAGATCACATTGACCTGAAATGTTTCTTCAATTTCAATTTTCCCTGACTTTTCTTCAAACTGTCAATTTTTCCTGACTCAAAATATAATTCCCTGACTTTTCCCTGACCTTCAAGAATTTTATTTTTCCTGTCCATTTCCTGACCTGTGACAACTCTGAGGATAAGATTATAATAGGGCTAAGGCACTGAAAAATTTGTTTTTATCTTTCTCCAACATCCACACAGCCAGTTGAAAAAAAAATCTTCTGTCATCAAACAAATCACCTTCTGAACAGTCCATATGAATTAACAAGTTCAAAAGCATCTGTTTTCTGACGCCATCTTTTTATAACAGGCCATAAATTGGACTTGGCGTTGGAACTGATGTCTGTGTATGGGACCTCAAAAAAAAAAAGAAAAGAAAAGCAAATTACTTCTTTATAGGCCAATCTCCGGTTTCTGTGTCAGCTGATAGGGGTTTTCAATTGAGTTTCGTAAGACCAATCACAAAGGACACAGACAATCCAATGAACCAATCAAAACCTGAAACAAATACATGTAGCTGGAGCAACGCACAGGAAAACATTTGTGAGTGACCCGAGATTTGTTTTGATTTCACTTCTGATTGGTTGAGAAAGTGGCGTAGGATAAACCAAAAGATGAATTACTTTTGACACTCGATTGAAAACCACTCTATATTAATGTAATAACATATTGTATGTGAATTTAGATTTCAACACTTACCAGGCTTATCGCAAACATTCCTAGGGCTGCAAAACTGAAGATTGTCCACTGCAGTAATGACCATAATTTATTGAACACACCTTTATCCATGATGCATCTACAGAAATGACACATAATTGCAGTAAAAGTGAATAACTCCCTCAAACACTCTGACTCTAACTGAAATAAACAAGGGATGGAATGGCGCAGTGGTGAGAGACCTCGCCTCCCACTAATGTGACCTGGGTTCAATTCTGGCCTGGTGCCATATGTGGGTTGAGTTTGTTGTTGGTTCTAGTCCTTGCTCTAAGGGTTTTTCCCCGGGTTCTCTGGTTTTTGCCCCTCCCACAAAAACCAACACTTCCAAATTCCATTTTGACCTGGATAGAGGACCCACAAAAATAAACAGCTACGGACGATGTGGCTTCCTCTCTAAATACTGTAGTTTTTTATGATTGAGCACAAAAAAAACTACGGTAGTTAGATTTTTTTAAAATCATTAATGTTGACATAGCTTTCAGATATCAGTTTAAACAAAATAAATTAAAATCATAAGTTATAATATCTCACCCTATCACTGATGCAATAATCTCTACAGTCAAAGACGCAATGCCCAGCCATATGGTGAGTGGAACAGCTTGATCCACTGCTCTGAAAAATGCTCCCTGTGAGAAAGCTGGCAGACAAACAAACAGAGCACAATTTGAACCAGCCTCTGTTTTGAAGTGTTATTTTCCACTGGCTGAGTGAAACAAAATAAGTGGAAAATGTTTTTCTTTCTTACACTGACCTTTTCCCACCCACCCGCCCAAGATTTTTAGTTGGCACTGTTAATCTTTTGTTAACTTTGCCATTGTGTAATTTTCCCTATGTTGAAGGATGTACATGTATGGTTTTGTTGAGTTTGTAATAAATGTCAGGTGGCGGTCGGCCTGGCATGGCTACCAGTTGTGTGTGAGAAGAATCATCTACTACATGGGACCAGTCTGCGCTCAACAATAGAATCACATGTAAATTAAAATAATTTGGCTAAAGGACGAACACCACTGATAAAAGCTGTATTAACCTCCCCCTCCCCTCAACTTTAAAACCCCATTCTCTGTTAAGCCAATGTATCTCTCAAAAGCCCCCCCCCCTCCTGCCCCTCACCAGCCCCCACCCCACCCACCCCTGCACCTCTCAAGTCCCATCAAGTAACAAGATGATAAGAATGAAAATTATTCTTACTTATTACCATAGATTTTCTATAATTCTCATTGGGAGAATTTGGCTTTCAGTCAAGACAATCCTCCTAAGAGGATATATCAGGCACTTCAGTCTTGTGAATTTGCTATATGAAGTTGTTACAAAAAGAAAGGAATTGTTAAGAATGGATAATTAACAAACTTAGTACTTACTTATCTTGGACTTCAAAACATGTTTAGGAGAAATTTCTAGTGCAAATAGTTTGATCATCCAATAAGTTACAGCTGCAAGGGTTCCAAATGCAACAAGTCTCCTGAGCACCTTGGTTGCTTTACTTTTTTGGGTGGGTTTAACATTGGAGTTTCCAACTATCAGGGAACAAAACAGAAAAAATATGCACAAATATTAAGTCACGTTAATGTTAATTTTGCACTGCTTCACAAATAAACAGATCATTAAATAGCTGTAAGACCTATAGATGTGTTGTGGTTTGAATTTATTTTTGGTTTTAAATTTTTTAAGGGAGGCACAGTGGCATAATGGTTAGTACCCTGGACTCCAGAATGAGCGGTCCGAGTTTGAGCCCAGCTGGCCAGGGTCATTTGTTTGTGTTCTTAGGCAAGACACTTTGCTCTCATAGTGCCTCTCTCCACCCAGATGTATAAATGGGTACCGGCAAATTTAATGCTGGGGGGTAACCCTGCGATTGACTAGTATCCCATCCAGAGTGGAGTAAAAAAACTCCTAGTCGCTTCATGCTACTGAAACCAGGATGAGCTCTAGCCAGATGGGCCACCAGGCTCAAACGCCGGTAACTTATAAGGTAGTTTTTCTAAGGAAAACAGTTGAGCTGACTAGTCTAGTGCTTGAGATAGAAAATGAGAGCAAGACAAGTACAGTATCATCTTATTTTTTATTAGGTACAACATTTTCAAAGTTCAAGATCACACAAAATCATAATTTTTTCATAATTTAATTTTTCCTACAAATTATTCTAACAGCAAATAGCAAATTTCTTAAAATAATAAATTATGTTTGTAAGGCATTATAAAGAATAAATTTGATTCCTCACCAAGCCAAGTTGGCAGAACTGTGACCAAATGCTCATCGTCAAGAATTGGCAGCAACAATGCAATTGCCAGAAGGTTAAAGAAGTTATAATTCCCAGTAAGAATGATCAAGACTTGAAAAAAGATCTGATAAAAATAACAGAAAGAGAAAAAATAACTGTAAAATAGCATGATTGAATTATCCACTTGGCCTTGGGCAACTCCTCCACTAATCAGCCTTCCCTTGCTCCATAAGAACCATGATTTCAAGAGGTTCCAGGGAAAACGTAAAGGCTGTAGTAGTGTGTTACAAAAAACTGCTGGTCAACTTAGTTAAAAACTAGGGGTGTCAAATGGTAAATGGGAGACTCTGTGCGACAGCAAGACTGATATCTTTTCTGCCAGCCAGAGACCTTTATAGCCTTGCAAAAGAAATCGGGACTCAGAGAAAGTGTCAAAGAAAAATTCAAGACATGTTCCCTGAAATTTGGCTAAAATTTTGCGACACACATTTTTTGAAGGACCATTCACCACCCCTAAAACTAAATGATGTGACAGCGATGAAGTAGTTATTAGTGCTGTTTACTATTTAGAGCAACCCTCATTAAATAAAGTGTTTACTATGCAAGAATTCAATGTTATTCTCTATTAAGTAGCATGGTTTTTAAATTACCTGTGAATAAAATGAAAAGATTCTCAAGGTTCGAACAGGGACAAAAAACAACCAAGAAGATGCCATTAAAATTACATATCTGAAATTAAAACAAAACAAAACAAAAATCTTTAAAAAATCTTAATTGCAAAAGTTTTCACTCATGAAAAAAAAACACAACAAATTCTTTGTCGTCAACAGTAAAAAAAATAGCTTTTAAAAAGTAGTAAGAGCTTAAATCATGTTGTCAGTGCTTGTGAACAAGACAGTTATTCTCAGGGATAACCTTGTGATGGAATTTTATTAAGCAGACAATCTCACAGTTGCTTCCTGCTATGTTGAAGAACTGGAGATAAGCGTCAGCCTAAAGGGTACTTACGTTAACACTATGCTGAGCTGTTGAAACCATTTTGGAAGCTGGTGAGCATACCAAGCCAGTGGGGTGGGAATACACTGCAAGGAAATGGAAAATGTTTTATTAACATTAGTTTTATACATCAACCATCTAATGAAAATCACTGATTTTAAGAGGGCTTGCTTCTTCTACATGTAGCTTTTTCACAGTTCTATTCCTACTGTGAGTGATTGTTCACTGACATTATAAGTATTGCACAATGAATGGATTAAAATTTATAACAACAAATGGAATTTTATGCCTGTTAGGTAGTTGCATGCTTGTCAGCAGACAGTTTGTCTGCATCCTTGTCCTCTGACAAGGGGAAATGAAAAGTTATTTGCCAGACAGGAAAATATACCCCTGCCCTGGTAACCAAAGAAAAACTTTATTGAGCCCTGCCTTTTCAGAATAATTCAGCTAGGCTGAAGTTGTCAGCTAACTTGTTCGCGACAATCACAATATAAACTAAAATAAAAATCTTGGTGAAAAAGCAAAAGTTACTTGTTATCAAGTAAATGCACAAGGCTAAAGGAGAGTAATTTATACCTGTGACTCATAATGCCAGTCAAGGGCAGTCAGTCCCCACCATGTGGGGCATCTACTTGTAAGTTTAACAACTCCAGAACAGAACATCAGTCTGAATGCCAGCCATTTAACTAACCACAGTGTGATGTTATCATGGTGCCGCTGAGATCTGAAACAGTAAACACAAAGAATTTTACTTTAATACAATCACTCATAAGCCGGCTGTTTCTGTATTCAGTTTAACACTAAAAACTTCACAATCTACAAGAGTGTTAAGTGTAATGTTAAACCAATAATTTTTACTCTACCCCCCCACCGGCAGTACCTTTTTGTCAATATCAAATATAATAATTATTGTAAGCTTTACACGGTGATTATGTATTTGTTACAGGATCAATATTTGTTAATACTTACTTGCTATTTTGTGACTTGAATAGATTTACATTCAGAGGAGATACAAGGATTGTTAAAAATCCTGTCTCCATGAGAAGAATATCCCTGGAAGAAAACAAGGTAATCAGTAAATGAGAATTTATATTTCAAGTTTGGCAATACTGTACTATTGTTACAGTATTGGCTAATGGCCGATTCCCTCTATTGTGCGCACCTGCAGGGAATCATGGTAGTTGTATTCATCAAACCATGCGTGAGGTTGCCCTTAACTTAGCAACGATGAATACAACTACCGTGATTCCCCTGCAGGTGTGCGCCATAGAGGGAATCGGTCATTAAGCCTAATCAGTCTGGATTTAAATGAGACTGTGAAACCAAATTACGGAGTTTAAACATGAATTATATCTTACCACTGAAAATACACAAATGTCTGCCCAACCTGAAAATAAAAAAAATTAGAGAAGATTTCTATTGTTAAATGTGATACCTTACAGTAAGTGGATATTCTGTACTCTAAATACAGTATTGTGGCAGCCGCTGTTGAAAAAAACGACCACAACAAAAGAAAAATGTTTTCACCATTTAGCAAAAACTGACAGTTTTATTGTGGTCTAGCTAGTTCCTGTAGCACAAAACTATAACTAGGACTGTATTGTTTCTTTTCCAGGATGGGATGCTTATCCATCGCAGGTTCTCACAACAGTTCACCAGTACTCATTTATACTCCTAGGTGGAGGGAGGCTCTTTAAGAGTAAATTGTTTTGTTTGAACACAACTCAGCCTCAGCCCATGATTAAACCCAAACCACTTAATCTGGAGTCCAAGGTGTGGACCTCTCTCCTCGTCAGAGGCTCCTTTAATGGAGAAACCATGAGAAAATGGGAGAAAAGAGAAAAAAGCAGGAAAAATGAAAACTCGGGGGAGCTAAGGGGACAACAGGAAGGGTGAAAGTGGTGCCTGCATGCTTTTGTTTTCTGTTCTCTCCACGCTCTGCACGCTTTCTTTTCACCTCTCCCAATTGATGAGCTCTGGACAAGAACGGTCCCTGGACTTTCTGGCTAAATCGAACGTTATCAAAACAGCTCCAAATTGCGAATGCTGGTTTGTTTACGTGTGCTAAACACTGTCCTGTGTTTCATTTGGCTGGTCTTTCGTTCGTTTTTGAAAAATTACACATGCAAAAAGACAAGGTTTTTGCTGGCACGGCGTCTTTTTGACTTTTCTTTTACAAATGATAAACAAAGGAAACCTTTTGTTCCGCAAAACAATGAAACAAGCTAAAGTTTTGGGATTACAAGCTAGCCCTAACCCCTAAGCTTAACCCTAGCGAAAAAAGCTTAACCTTAAACCCCAAGGGTTAGGGTTAGGGTCTGACGCTAGGGTTTCATTTCAAATTTAGGGTTAAAAAGCTAAACCCAAGTTTAAGGGTTAGGGTTAGCGTTAGCGTTTCAAGTGGCTAGCTTTCACTGCAGTCTGCTTGCGGTTAGCTGCTTTTTGTTGTTTCGGGCAAGACTATTGTAATCTGTGACCCTTAGCTGTAATTTGAGGTGAAAGTGAAATAAAGACTGATTGTTGATTGAATACGTTTGCTCGTGTTGTCACATTATACTAGTTTTGCTTTCAGTTAAGTGCCGCCGGCTTGCTCTCACTTCTATCTCCACTCCTTACATCATCACACATCTACAAAATCCCGCGAAAACAAGATAAACTAAGGCACGAATCGATTGATTGATTTATTGATTGATGAATATTTAATGAGGCACAGAAAAATTTTTTGCCAAACCTATAAAGAATTTTTTAAAGTCTAAAACCAGGTCATTTCTCGGCAACTTTGTCGCGGCAGCACCCAAGCGGACCCTGCAAAACTCGCGTTGATGAAGTTCCCGGCAAGAACGAAACCTCTTGTTTTAGGCTTTTTATGCGGCCAGGCTCAAAACTACCTTGGTTCGTGCAACGTTTTTTCCGAAACGCTAAACAGCGCTGTTGTACAAAACAAAGGCAGAAACATCTCTCAGTTCTTCGAGCGATGCTGTAAATTTACGGGTATTCAGACTTAATGATGTCCTTCAACCACCTGGCAGCCGCACTTGAGCGAAAACTATAAACTTCTTCGTTTTATTTTCAATAGGCGCCATTTTGCTCAATTCAAACTCTTCCGCCTCTAACATGTGACCTTACGTCACAATGCAGTACGTCACAAGTCGAGGACATGCTTGTAAAATGGTTTTTCGCCTTCCGTAGACGCTTAGAAAACCCTGCAGGGAAAGATGTACACGCGATGCGTTGGGAAACTCAGACTGCTAGCTGACTGGGAGAACGTAAGCTTGCAAAATGCCTTTTTTTTTGCATACATTATTTCTGAAAAACAAAGAAAAGACCAGCCAAATGCAACACAGGACAGTGTTTAGCACACGTAAACAAACCAGCATTCGCAATTTGGAGCTGTTTTGATAATGTTTGATTTAGCCAGAAAGTCCAGGGAACGTTCTTGTCTGGAGCTCTTCAATTGCCCAGTCCATATCAAGAAATGAAAGAGGCATTACGGATGGGCGCCCATTGAAACGCGTCGCCCGGGAAAAGTGGGGTACCCATGACGTTTTGCGGGCACCGAGCCTTGGAAACGAGACTGCAAAAGCTGCCGACAGTTTCGGTTTCTTTAGATCTTTAAGTGACAAATTCCCAAAAGGGAGTTGAACGCTATGCCCCTGAGTCCTTTAGAGGACAATGCCGATTGTTTGGAAGTGTCGGCAAGCTCTTTTTATCGAACAGTTTATGCAAAACCTCGTAAGTAATATTTCACGACCAAAATTCGAAGCGCCGTACACATCGCGCGAATTTTGGAAATCCAGTCTGTTATCAGCAACTTTCCAAGTCAATCTTGTTGTTTAAAGCTCGGATTTCTGTGAAGAAGGCAGTTTTTTATGTCAACAAGAGAAAGCGGTTCTAAACCGAATGAAATTTGCCACGCGATACGCAGGTCAAATTTTAACACGAGTTTTGTATAAAGTTGTTTATATTTTAGCGGCCGATTACGCGTGAATATCGTGAACGCACATTCCAAGTTTTGTTTGAGGTTTGCTCGCTAAAACTAGCCATGAAAATATCTTTGTTGTAGCGAAAATTTCGACGAGAATTATTGTTAAGTTTAAAGCGAAACAATTTGGAAAGAAGGCAACCGAATATTTCGTGGCTCTCGCTGCTTCGGCACGCGTTGTAAACAATTTGCCGCTTTAATTTGCTGCATGTGTTATTTACTTTCATTTTATCGGGAAACCTTATTTAAACCGATTAGAAATCATTTTCACAAGAAAGATAACAACTGTTTAGAGAAAGGGCAATCGACAGAGTGAAAATTCCACCGAGCAAACGTGTAAACAACAAATTTCTATTAAATCGCTAAATTTTCTAGCCTCCCGGGACTAGCCACAAATTACCGTCTATTATTTCCGCCGTCTTAGCAAAAACAATGGTTAAGAAATCGACCTACACAAGGGATTACTTGATTGACAGTAAGTTACGCATGCTCTGTGTTTCATTTTAAGCTTATTTGCATTTTCCCGTGCGACGCTTTTCAATGGGCGCGTTTCCGTAATGGCCTCTACGGAGCAGAGAGAGTGTAAACCATGAGGTCACAGCACCTCTCCTAATGATCAGCCAGCTTCATAAATCAGATAAACTAATTGCATTAGCTACTAATCCCATTTCCCAGCCTATTGTTTTCCCAAATTTTCATAATACCAGTCCCAGTTCTATTGTTTTTCTGTCTGTGATTCTCATTCCTAGTGACCAAATCCCAGTCCCAGTAGTCAAATCCCATTTTGCTAATGAAAATTTTCCCAAATCCCAAATCCCAATTCCCATTTGACCACTCCAGGTCTCTCACTGGACTATTGTCCATAATGTTCACTTTTAGTCAAAGTCATCATCAGGGTGATTATTACTTATTGTGTGGTTCCAGAAAATGTCCATACTCCCCCACAGAAGGGATTGGACATTCCTTGGGGGGAGGGGTCTCAAAGGCCAAAAACTTTAAGGAAATGTATGAAGCTTAATTGGAATTTCCAGAGGGGTGGGGGGTCTTAGGAAAAATCCCTTCCATGGGGGAGGTATGGATAATTTCTACACAATGTATTATTTAATGCTGACACTTTCTTCAGAAAGTTTATAATAGAACATTCTTTTACCTGATACAAAGAATAGTAAAGAAACCAAAGAATAAAGAATGTAATAGAATCTCTAAAGGACTTCAGTGTCATGGCCAGTAATGAGAGGAGCATCCCAGTCAAACACAGCAACTCCATTCCTGTTTCTGTGTCAAGTCCAAGTCTTGGTGTGAACCACAGTAGAGTCAGCTTGTTCCAAAAGTTTTCTTCCAATGACGAGCTCACTAAACAGATATTTGAACTGCTTAGTTGAACAGTCAGAAGAGTTTATTGTGTTGCTTATCTGCCCCTCCTGCCCCACTGAAAGTTAGCCTCATACTGTACTTTCCATTAAAAACTTTGGCTTCCCTACCCCTTGAAATTTTCAATGACTTTACTTTACTTGAAAGGACATACATCCTACTAAGACACCATCTTGGTCGGACAAAACAAAATTGTTGTCGGAGAGATTTTTAATCATCATTGCCGTAAAATGATTTACGATCAAAAAATTGTCCAGACATGATGTCCAACCACAATTAAGATTTCGTTGGACATGAGCAAATTTTGGTTGGCCAATGTCTGTTGACTGACTGTTATTTGCAGCCCTGTATCAGTGTTCCCCCCCCCCCCTGCCCTCTTTATAAAATTATTCTCAAAGCTTTTTTTGGTGTCCCTTGAAAAAAAATCTGAGGGCCTAATTTTTTTGTGTGTGGCTCCTTTAAAGGAAACTCCGAGCATCTTAACTAAAATCCTGCCATGGGAAAAGGGGGGCAGATAAAAAGAATGGAACGTCCCATTTACAGATCTATTATTAAAAGAAATTCAAAGCTTAATTTTAAAAATATTAAATTACGGGAGTGTTTACCTTTGAGACTAGACTAAGATAACAGAGATCATTATAACAAGAAGAGTCGTTCTCTGTTATTAATACGTTCCACGTGCTAATTTCAACGATTCACTTTGCAAAACAAAACAACGATCTATTCATCAGTCGAGGGATCGAACAATTTTCTTAATTGCACAACTGAGCTGGCCTAGAATTACCTAACACTTAACCTACTTTCAGACAGCTACGTAACAATAAGCTTTAATAACAACAGAAGCAGCTAAATTTCTCACCTTCTCTTAGAGCAAGTTTGGCGGGAAGAACGCCGTTTCGACCATAAAGACCTGTATTGTTGTCGCAAAAAATACAATTGATTTAACCTCTCATCTTCAACAAAAAGAAACGAAACTTAACGATCTAAAAAAAGATACTGACCAGGTATCTGTATGTAAAGAGAAGAAAAAGCGAAGAGATAAATAGCAGACATAAACCATAAAAATCCATTTTTCACGAGGACTTGCTTGCCGTAGCCAGCCATCTTGGATTTCCCCTGAGCCACTGGGGCATACTCATTAGTTACTTCATGTAAGCTGAACAAAAAACAGCTGAGCGTCGCTATTGTTTTCCGACATCTTTGGAAGTCAAGTGGTATTTGGCGCTCGATTTAAAATGATTATCGAGATATTTATTCGTGCTGTGTTTCACAGAAGACAAGTGACATAGCATCAGAGTAGAAAGACAGACAAAAAGCCCCGATCGATTTCATTATTTCGTGATTTTAGAGCGGGAGAGATGAATGGCGGCGACAGGTACAAAGCAACACCAACAGGTCGTTCGACGAGGTTTTCTCTGGTGTATGGCAGCCATTTATTTATTTGCTTTTACGTCATTGTACGTGCAAATACCAGGTCAGTACGTCTGTTAAATGAAGTTTTGTTGCACATCAGCGCGTAGATATCAGAGATACTGGTACGAAATTGTAGACTGATATCAAACTTGCCCCAACTATAAAATAATTTTTAAGAGGGGGAGGTCCGGGGGGGGGGGGGGGCTAGGATGTGTTCACTTGATTTCTCTCCCACTCCAGAGATGTCTGAGGTTGTTTACCATTTGCAAAAACATTTGGTTGTTGGGAATTTCCATAAGGAAAGAAATTGTACCATTTGACGTTTCCTTGAAAAATCCACCATCTACAGTGGAACCCCGATATAACGATCTTCGATATAACGATATTCCCGATATAACGATGAATATGTTATGTCCCGGCAAAAGTAAAATATATGGGACGGAACCCCGATATAACGATTCCTCGATATAACGATGTAATTTTACTGCCCCCTTGGCATATCGTTATATCGGGGTTCCACTGTAGTTGAACTGAGAATAAAAAGCCGTAAAAGCCGAAAAGCCTGGAACTGGTGCAAAGCGTGCAATACAGTCAGCCCATACTGAGCATTTTTTTACAGGAGTTTTGCCCCACTCTTCCTTCACCTCTGTGATCAGGTCATGATTTACCCAAGCTGGTTAAATAAATTTTTATATCAGATCTGAATGTTATTCCTTGTGTTATATTACCACAGGTCTCTATGGAAACGATGGAATTCTCCCTGCTAGTTATATATTACACGACTGTAAGTTCACAAATAATTTAGAAATATTAAATACCTTAATTGTGTTTTTGAAAAATGAAGCAGTTCAGGCCTGTAGGGAGGTAGGTGCATCTGCACCCCCCTCATGAACCTTGGAAGTCCACCCATTTGTGAAAAAAAAGTATAAAAGTAAATAAATAAAGGGAAATGGTATTTCTGTACTTCCACTATTTACAGTCAATATGGCACTTTTGTCGACCTTTGGGTTGAAGGTCCAACCATTTGTAGATTTGCGTGGTATATTTTGGATCAAATTGTGTAATAGGTTAATTTCAACGATATATACATTCTACCTTTGGCTAATGTCCTTCATAGTCAAACCATTAAAAGAGGAACTTGTATAATTTCACAGGCACTTATGGTACCAAAAAGAGAGGAGATCACTACTGGGTACTTGTTGGGCTCAAAATTGAAATTTAGTTCCTTGACGAATGCCATGCACGGAAGAAAGTGATTTTTCTGTGAATGAAAAACTTCTGGCGGCTGAAGGTCCTGTTTCTAAAAATACGTTTCGAATTTAAAAATATACCATGAGAATAATAATTCTGGTATATTATTGTCGTTGCTCCCTTCACTTCGAGCTGCCTTGTTTCCTAACAAACTGTCTTCAAAATGCACAAAATGCCGTCTCAGAT